>NC_091432.1:27217148-27517148 GCF_964237555.1 Oryctolagus cuniculus | reverse complement strand
AGGTTACTGCTAAGTTATATTCTATCTATATAACAATATTAATAATGTTAAGTATATATATTTGTGTCCAAACCTATCTATCCCTTTGCAAATTTGTGATAAATTCTTATACATATGATCATGTAATAAAATGGAAATATTTTGTCACTTCCATTCTTCCTTTTATAAAAATGAAGTAAGTAGTTTATATGCTATAAATTCAATGAGAGAATTATGATTCTAAGAAAATAAGATGTAAGATTCATGACATTGTATCTTTTTTTAACAATTTATCTATTTATTTAAAAGGCAAAATTACAGAAAAGGAGAAACACCCTCTTCTTTTTCACTCCACAAATGGCCCCTACAGCTGGTGCTGGGCAAGGTCAAAGCCAGGAGCCTGCGACAACATCTATGTCTCCCATAAAGGTGCCAGGAGTCTAAGAACTTGGGCCATTCTCCACTGCTTTCCCAGCTGCTTTGGCAGGGAGCTATTTCTTAAGCAGAGCAGCTGGGACTTGAACTTGCACTCATATGGGATTTGGTGTTGTTGGTGATGGCTTAACCTACTGTACCACAATGCCAGCCCTGATATTGCAATAGAAGTGAATAAGAGTGGAATTTATATGACATCCAAGCACCACACTTTAAAAAAGTATTTTTACAACAGAACAATTTCACTACTAGTGGAACTAGTATAGCTACTAATATTAATGATGACTGATATGTATTGAATATTTGTCATTTTCATGGCACTTTTTTATTTGTTTACTTATTCTTCTTCATTTAAACTAGAGTACTTAGAACATCCGTTGTTTGATTCGATTGCAACAGGAAGGTCTGAACATAGCTGAAATTAGGAACCAGAAATTCAATCCAGGTCTCTCACATGGGTGGCAGAGACCTGATTACTTGAGTCATCAGCTTCATCTCTCAGAGTGCGTATCAGCAGGAAGCTGGACTCAGGAGTGGAACCAGGACTTGAATCCAGATACTTCAATAAATCAGGTGATTCAAGAGAGACTGTAGTAAGCCCTAGACTAATTGCTTATTCTCTCCCTTTATTTTATAAAGGTCTGGGGCCGGCACTGTGCCACACCAGGTTAATCCTCCACCTGCGGTGTAGGTATCCCATATGGGTACCGGTTCTAGTCTGGGTTGCTCCAATTGCTTATTCTCTCCCTTTATTTTATAAAGGTCTGGGGCCGGCACCGTGCCACACTAGGTTAATCCTCCACCTGCGGTGCAGGCATCCCATGTGGGCACTGGTTCTAGTCTGGTTTGCTCCTCTTCCAGTGCAGCTCTCTGTTGTGGCCTTGGGAAGCAGTGGATAGCTCAAGTGCTTGGGCTCCTGCACCTGCATGGGAGACCAGGAGGCAGCGCCTGGCTTCTGGCTTCAGATCCGCAAAGCTCTGGCCGTTGAGGCCACTTGAGGAGTAAACCAAGGGAAGGAAAACCTTTCTCTCTGTCTTTCTCTCTCTCACTGTCTGTAACTCTGCCTGTCAAATAAATAAATATAAAAAATTAAAAAAGGTCTATGAATTCTATGGAGAAAATTTCATGAAAACATCCAGAATAATATTAAGGAGAGCAGAAAATGACAGTTTTGTTTTCCCACACTACTCTTGCTGAGAAGTTCCCATATTGTTTAATAGATAGGAGAATATACTCTGGAATCAGTTACTGGAGTCAGTATTTTGACCTTTCACTTACTGTGTTAACTTAGACAAGTCACATAACCTCTCTACACCCTAGTTTCCTTATTTGTAATGTGGAAAAAAAAATACTATTAATATGGGAAGCCTGTTGAGAGATTAAAGTAATACATGCAATTCACAGGAGATGATCAGTGACATTAGCAACCATTTTGTGGCCCTCATACACTCCTCTGTAGTCAAGAGTTTTTCACAAACCTGAAAGTCCTCTAGATCTCTTTCCCACTACTTTGTGCTGTTCCTCTGTGGATAAAACAGATGAATGAGAAAACTAAGTTATGAAATTAGGTCATCAACTGTGACCTAATAAAACCAGAACCAAAAATATTGATTACATCTTTTGTAAGGGAAAGGAAAGGGAAATGTAATCTGCAAAACTCGCAGAATATTACCTGCAAAGCTAAGTAACAGAGGTGGGATAAATTTTGATCATAAAGACATCGTCTTAAACTCCACCAGGTTTTATCCAGCAAATCCTGATTCTACTGTCATATATGTTATGTAAACCAAGAATCTCATTAAACTCACAGAAGAGTCCTTACATTATTTCTGATAACCCTATGTAAATTTTTAAACATGCAACCAT
This sequence comes from Oryctolagus cuniculus, assembly GCF_964237555.1. Classification (NCBI taxonomy): domain Eukaryota; kingdom Metazoa; phylum Chordata; class Mammalia; order Lagomorpha; family Leporidae; genus Oryctolagus; species Oryctolagus cuniculus. The sequence continues at coordinate 27,514,868 of NC_091432.1, read as the reverse complement.
AATCTTCAACCATGAAATAGGACTCCAGAAGCTAACACTTTAGGATAACACAACCTAGTTTCCAGACAATCTAACACAGTTTTACTGAAAACTATTTTTCAAAATAAACTTCAGGAAGCTATTTGAAATGGGAATTGCCTAAAAATAAACATTTTAGGTGCTTGGCTCAGTCTCAGACCCTGACATCCAAAAGCCTAAACCTTTCCTTGGAAATACAAGTAGGGTAACATCTAGTATTTTTCAGAGTCCTTAGTGTAACAGAATATGTCTACAAGATCCGCAAACTCGATGCTAACGCAACTTGAGTACAGGCCAAAATGTTATTGCAAGCAGTGGAAAAATATTATTCTTCAAGTATAAAAGCAGTTCAGAAAGAAAAATGGAAATATTTCCTGAAGACATCGTTCTAATACTGAAGCTGCCTACCAAGATATCTCTAGTATTTCAGTTACCAAGTAGCAAGAACTTATTTTCAAATGTGAAGTCATTTGTATTCTGAGGATCAACAGTGTTTAAAGATGTTTAGAAGCTTAGAGATTTTGATTGGGATATGAGAATGTCAAGAACCCCAGACACATGCAAGTTCAATTGCAGCTCATCAGAGAGAAGGTTCTTGCTTATGTTTATGTATCATGTAGAGTCATTAAAATGAGTTGCTAAGGAAGCAGTGGTTCAGGGAATGTTTACAGAGTGCTTTCAACACTCAGATGTGGACTACTCAGCGTGGCACTTTGAGTGATGTTCACTTATCAATCAATGGGTATTTGCTTTGCCCCTTTGCCCAAGGAAAATATATTCTGAATATATGAGAAAACGAAAATCTCAAGTCACCAAAATGATAGAGTTGTTGAGGGACAAGAGGGTTAGAACCCCTGGAAACTGATAAAAATGGGGAAGCAGCCTAAAAGTTCGGAATCTCAACCATAACTCTAAAAGATTCGATGGAGGGAGAGAAGAAGGTAGATATCAATTCTTTCAAGGCAAAAATAGACTAGAACTGGCAAAAATATGGAGCCCATCTGATGTTTACCTAAACTATTATAGATGGAAAAATTACAGATAATGACAGAAATATCATCATGATGACCCGGAGTATTTACAACATCAAAAATATCAATGACAATCATTGTGGTATGGTAGGTTAAGCTGCCTCTTGCAATTCTGGCATCCCATGTTGGAGTGCTGGCTTGAGTCCTGGTTGTTTAACTTCTTATCCAGCTTCCTGTAAACGCACTGGTGGAGGCAGTGAAGATGGCCTGAGTAGCGGGGTTCTGCCACTCATATAGGAAACTAAGATTCTCATCCTGGCTCCTGGCTTTGGCCTGGCCCAGGCCTAGTTGTTGCATGATTTTGAGAAGTGAACCAGTGAATGGAATGAATATCTTTCTTTGTCTCTCTGTCTCTTACTCTGCCTTCTGAATTAAATAAATCTTTAGAAATATATAAACTATGTTTTATGAAATGGTAAAGAAATTTGATTCTAAAAAATTCTGTCTTAAAATAACTGAATCATCTTTTGATTCCATTTCCCATGAACTTTATTAAAAACAATCTTGTATAGGGCAGAAAAAGGTCAATACCTAAAATAAATTATTTAAAAAGTGGCTATACCTAGGTTAGATAAGGAAAACAAAACAAAACAAAACAAAGAGCTGGCTTGGAATTCAGTAGCATAATATATCACATTCTCAAATAACATTAGCTTGAGTAATATTTTGATGGGTACCACAGCTGCCTCCAATTTCAGGAGTTTGTACATTTCATGAAAGAACAGTTTTATGTCTGGAAATACCTGTATTTTGCAGTTATATAATAATAAGAAGAAACAATGGAGGAAATAGTAATTTCTTGCCCTTAAATCTAAGCATTGTTGATCTGGCACATTGAGAGAAAGTAGAGCGGACTTCCTTTTTTAAAAATTAGTTTTTATCTTTTTAATTAATTTAACAATTCTAAGAATATAGTGATATTCCCTTGCTCTCTTACCCCTTCCTCCATCTCACCCTTCCTCCCTCTCTTTCTCACCCTTATCTCCTTCTCTTCTTCCTTTCTCTCTCTTTCATTTTTTCTTCCTTTCTTGATAACATTTATAATTTACATTAAATTCAAGAGCTTAATGCTCCATTAAATTAAGAGTTGGACAAGTAAAAGGTAAAAGACTCTCATTCAGTGAGAATATTTTCAAGGCATTTAAATAATAATCAAATGAAAATATGATCATTTCATCTATGTACAGTAAACTTTAAAATAATCACAATTCTAAAATTATAGTAATATAGCATTCTTAAGTACTGACTTGACGAAGTATGACAAAGTTTGACAAAACTATTTTTTCAGCAATACTGCATTTCTTTCTTTTATTGCTTTGTTTCTGTTTCTTGATTTTTTTTTCTTTTTTAATTTTAGCTCCAGCCAGGCTTCTTGACGCAGTGTCTGCTGTCGGTGATGATGACATAAAGCAAAAATGTCTGGGGATCCGGTTCACCCCTTGTATTTTCCAAAGGGAAAAGAGTTATGCTTGTTGCATTAACTTCTCACTTCTAGTGAATCTGGCCAATCATGTGCCACAAGATTAAAATGTTTTTACTGGCCGGCGCCGCGGCTCACTAGGCTAATCCTCCGCCTTGCGGCACCGGCACACTGGGTTCTAGCCCCGATCGGGGCGCTGGATTCTGTCCCGGTTGCCCCTCTTCCAGGCCAGCTCTCTGCTGTGGCCCAGGAGTGCAGTGGAGGATGGCCCAAGTGCTTGGGCCCTGCACCCCATGGGAGACCAGGAGAAGCACCTGGCTCCTGCCAGCGGATCAGCGTGGTGCGCCGGCCACAGTGCACCAGCCGCAGCGGCCATTGGAGGGTGAACCGATGGCAAAGGAAGACCTCTCTCTCTCTCTCTCTCTCTCTCACTGTCCACTCTGCCTGTCAAAAAAAAAAATGTTTTTACTGAAGAATGGAAAGAGACACTAGGAAAAAAAAATCTGTAAGACTTAATAACATTTGGGTTATGGTATAGAAGCACTGGAATCTATGAGACTGTTCTGGATGGTCAGCTTAAATTGACATTGGATATTTGCATACCAGAGTACCCTACATTTGAAACTCATTTTATTAATAAGAAAGATATTTGAGAAAAGATGAATGTGTATTGTTTACAGAATTACATCTACTGCAGTAAAATATCATAAGTCATCATGCTCCTTGATTCAGATCTACCTATTGATGAATTAGTGGACATCAATGCTGGATTTCAGAAATAGTCACAATCAGATATTCATAATTAAATAACAGACAGTAAAATATATTGAATCAATCTATTAAGGTGTATTCATTTGGACAATCCTTCATGGGCTCTCCAGAGTATTTCTAAAAGTTACTGTTAGGTGGATAATGGTAATTCAGAAAGGTCTTAGTATTATTTTATGTGTGTGTGTTTGTGTATGTGTGTGTGTGTGTGTGTGTGTGTTTTCTTTACTTTGTTGCCACTTTTTAGATTGCAGAGTTAGACAGGCAGGTTTTAGACAATTCCAGCAGTTTCCTCAAGGCTGTCTGCAGGCAGATGTTCAAACTTGCTTATGTTCTTCCAGGCTGGGTAAAATGTTCAGAAACAACAGGTGAGTGCATCCTAAAAAGTTTCTTCTATATTTCCTAATCCCATAATTATAGAGCATATCCTATGACTTCTAGGTATGGTAACAGTGCAAAATTTGTAAATCACTATTCTCCACGTTTGTAAAAGTCCCAGTCCTACATACTCCTGAACCACTAGAAACAATAGGGAGAATTTTGAAATAGTATGACAATATAGACAAAGCAGATTTGAAATCAAATTTTTCAATGTTACTCTTTAGCTAGGTTGCCATAGAAACTCTCTTAAATAGATAGGTCATTCACCTCCTCATGTGGAAAACAGAGTGTCATTCCAGTGGTGTCAAATGATTGTGCCTTATCTCGAAGTAATGAGTCAGACAATTTCATGAATATGGAAAGGCATGGAGTTTAACAAATGTATTAATAATGTATATTACATAGTTTAAAATAGTTCTACATTTGTACAATAAGTTTTTAAGAATCTCATGGAAAGATATGTAATATGAAAAAAATGCATGAGTTTTCAATTTTTGGTGCCAAAATAAACTCTTATCTTGTTAAATATTTATGTATCTTATTTGAAAGGCCAAGTTGCAGAGAGAGAGAGAGAGAGAAAGAAAGAAAGAAAGAAAGAAAGAAAGAAAGAAAGAAAGAAAGAAAGAAAGAAAGAAAGAAAGAAAGAAAGAAAGAAAGAAAGAAAGAAAGAAAGAAAGAAAGAAAGAAAGAAAGAAAGAAAGAAAGAAAGAAAGAAAAGGAGAGAGGCAGAGACAGAGATCTATCCACTGGTTCACATCTCAAGTGGCCACAACAGCTAGAGCTGGGCCATTCCAAAGCCAGGAGCTTCTAAATCCAGGTCTCCCACGTGGTACAGGGGGTCAAGCACGTGGACCATCCTCTGCTGGTTTCTCAGGCATATTAGCAGGAAGCTGGATTGGAAGTGGAGGAGCCAGGGCTCCAACATATATGAGATGCCAGTAACACAAGTGGTGGCTTTACCCACTACAAGACAGCACCAGCCCCCAGCTTTTGTCTTAATTTTGTTTTTCCATAGACTTTTTGAAGTCCTCTCACTTATAAAATAATTTTTAAATGACATCAACATAATCCAATGGAGAAACTAAAAATATTTTCATTAAAAGTTAAATTATTTTTGAGGAGAAAAAAATCCGAATCCCTACCTCAAACAATATATAAACATTAAATTGAGATTGATCCTTAAGTGAATACTAAACCTACAGCCATGAAGCTTTTAAATGAAAACATAGAATAATATTTTCATAACTTGAGGTTTAGGCATATGTTTCTTCTTTTTATTTTTAATTTATCCAACACAAATTTAAGAAGAGAAGCTTCATTATTCCTCTAAAAAATCAGGGTAGAGGTTCTCTCATTTTGTTGGCACATTTTCTTTAGAGATTTGTAATTTTAAGTCCTTTCACTGCCCTTTGAAGTGTATATAACTGATTTTAAAGGCCAAATCATACTCTCCTCAGTTTTAAAATTCAAGAATGACTGTATCAAGGAGCTGGGAAACTTCTGTTCAAAATATAATTTTCAAGGAAGTTAGAGCCTCTATGTCTCAGGATGAGGATTGGAGGTCTACCTTTGGTGGGTGCCTACATCCAAGTTGCAAAATCACCTCTATTTATAGATAGAAGTTTACATTCCCTTACATAAAGTAATTTTTTTTTAACACAGGTGGTCACCCCAGTTACCAGGTGCCTTTAGAGTGAACTCTGCTACAAATGGTGGTGTCAAGTATTCTTTATGGCAGACTGGATACTGTTTATCTTAAGGACACAAATGGAGTGGGTTATCTCTGTGTGGCTTTATAAAAGGGAGAACTTTCTGTCTTTGCAACTTCTAACTGTGCATCCTGTAATCTGAATTTGGATGGTTTCAACTGTTCTTGGTTTCAAGATTTTATTTTTAAATCTATTTCCCCAACAATCCTGTCAATGAAGATTGACAAATTGGACAATACCCAATCAAGTGGACTGGCTAAAGGTCTGTCACAACAGATCCATCAGGTAGGAGACCCGAAATGTTAAAATTGTTCTAGTGGTTCTTATCTGTTCTGGAATACCACCAGCTGGATGAAATGCCCTTTAAAAATTCAAGACTTCTATTTGATAAATAAGGGCAACACAGTTTCCAAAATCCCTGTAAGATCATCATATAATTAAGAAATATGGAAATCCTGGGGTATTATATCATGGTATTTCTTTGAATATTTCTGTGTCCTATTTGGAATGCATAGATGTATGACCATTTAGTATTGCATTGACTTATGATCAATTCTTTTATTTTGTATTAACTAACTTATTTGCTTGAAATCTTAGGCCCAATTACTGATATGTATGGGATAAATCATATTATAATAAAAACATTGGAGGGCCAGAGATAATACTCAGAAAAGGGGGAGAGCAAATTCAGGAATTAAAAATGCTTTGTCTTTCATAGAACTCTCTTCCTAGAGGCTGGCACTGTTAACAGCAGTATTTGTTTGAAGCTGTTCCATTAAAGGTGAGCGTGGAGAATTTCCAACAGTTATACACAGATGACAGGTGAGTTTTTCCACTGATTTCCCTCAATAGTTAAAGTTTTCTCAGAAATCACTGTTATGGATCTAGGGTCCAATCAAAAGCCATACTGTCATCTTAATAAGCTGTGTCAGCTTTCTTTCAGACTATATCATCCCAAATGGTCAAAGTCAAGGATAGATAGACTTGTACTCAAATGTTAGTAGCAGCTGGTAAATTTTGAAACAAAATGCTGAATCACAAAAGGAAAAAAAACCTTATTTTTTGGCCGTTCAGGCCAATGTCTTTACTACAGGCAGTAGTCCCTATTCTCATCAATATAGAAAAGAAAGGAAGAATGGAGATCAGATGTCACCATCCCTCAAAAATAGGACATTGGAAAATAAAGTGCAGCAACTCTGGAGGAAGAATTATGGGAATAAGGTTCAGTAAGTTCTAAAAGAACAAAATATTCAGCTACAAAGTTCAAGGCAAATGACTTAAAGTTGGCAGAGGGGATTTAAAAGATGGGGACTGGTTCATCATACATGTCATAATTTTTATCAGACTAATCTATTCTTGCCTTCTCTAATAGAAAAGTAGTACTACTTATGCTGCAATTTCTTCCTTTAGTAATGATTCTTTTTTTTTTTAATTTTTTTTTTTTTTTTTTTGGACAGGCAGAGTGGACAGTGAGAGAGAGAGAGAGAGAGAGACAGAGAGAAAGGTCTTCCTTTGCCATTGGTTCACCCTCCAATGGCCGCTGCGGCTGGTGCGCTGTGGCCGGCGCACCACGCTGATCCGCTGGCAGGAGCCAGGTGCTTCTCCTGGTCTCCCATGGGGTGCAGGGCCCAAGCACTTGGGCCATCCTCGCAACCGGGACAGAAACCGGCGCCCCGACCGGGACTAGAACCCGGTGTGCTGGCGCCGCAAGGTGGAGGATTAGCCTGTTGAGCCACGGCGCCGGCCTGCAATTTCTTCCTAACCTTCTTACGTTCTACTTGGTGATAAACTAACACAGGTTTCCAGAATCTGGGCTCAGCCTTTTACTTCTTCGTTTTATAAGTGCTGGTATTTTCTGTACTCAATAGGAAGTTTTCATGGAGCTTCTCTGTAAGACACTCAAATGGTTACAGTGTGCATTCTGAAAGAAAAGTGATATGGTAGAGAAAGGCAGTATCAGTCCATGCCATAAGATCACACTGATCTGAAATACATTGGTAAACTGCTTAGTGCAATAGAGAATAAAGGTATTAGTTTAATTTAGGACAAAGAATCAATAAAATATCTTACCAAAAGAATAAGACATAACAATACTTGTCAAAGAGCTATATTGTCCGCAATAAATTTCATTATGTAAATCAGCACAACAAGGGACAATTTGAAATCTGAGACATCTACCCTGTAATACACCATTATTTCTTGCAAAGAAGGAAGGCAATTTTGATAAAGACAATCAGACAGTTGTTAAGTAGGTTTCTGTAGGATATTAGCCATTAATTTCCATGGATCCCAAGACTGCAAATATTCTGAATTCTAACTTCAGTACCACTACTTGAAAGATTTTCTCTGTCAATGATCTGTGTTCTTCAGTTAATTTCCCACCCTTCCTCCCTGTTTTCTTCTTCTCTTTCTCCTTCTTGTCCTCTTCCTCCTCCTCTTCCTTCTTCTGTCCCTCTCTCTCTCTTTCTTATGCTTTACATTCATTATCAAAGGGTCCATCAGAGAAATGCAAATAAAAGCCACAATGTGGTTCATCTCACCCCAATAAGAATGGCTGTCATCCAAAAATCAAAAAAATAATAAATGCTGGCAGGATGTGGAGAAAAAGGTAACCTAATACAGTATTGGTGAGAATGTAGACTAGTTCAACCATTGTGGAAGACAGTATAGAGATTCCTCAGAAACCTGAAATGATTGAATGACTCTTTGATTACACTCCTGATAATTTACCCAAATGAAATGAAATCAGCATATGAGAGTTATCTGTACCCCCAAGTTTATAATACATCAAGTCACAATAGCTAAGATATGGAATCAATCCATATGTCCATCAATAGATGACTAGATAGAGAAACTATAGTATATGTACATGGTGGAATACTACTCAACTGTAAAAAAAAAAAAAACAAAATCCTGTCTTTCACAACAAAATGGATGCAACTGGAAACCATTACACTTAGTGAAATAAACCAGTCCTCAAAAGACAAATATCATATGTGTTCTCTGATGTGTTAGTTAATATGTAATACAAAAAAAAGTATAGGAATGAAATGGATGATTTGTCATTTGATTGTTGTTTTCAGCCTTCATTTATATTCTTGTAGAGCTGCAGTCTTTCTACTTTTTACTTGTTGAATACTATGGTTAATGGTGCATTTGTGATTATAGAGTGAAAAGAAATTATATTTTTGTGAATATTTTACAAAATGAAAGAAAGGAAGGAGGGGGTTGAATGAAGGAAGGAATATACTTATCTTCTTATAAATGTATCTAAGAAATACATGAAATCTGTTCTCTTTATATTAATAAATTTTTAAAACTAAAAAAAAGTCCTCCAATATTTATGGCAACAAATTAAAGAATTCTTTAAGACTTTCATAATTTTCTTCCTATTTAACAACAGCAAGCAAAGGTGGTTTAATTTCCTCCACCAGAGGGATTTTTAATTACTCAAAAATTAAATGACTATTTGTAGCCTCTGAAATAGAAATCTGTAAAATTAGTATTTTGATTCTTTCATAATTCGTGGTTTCACAGGAGAATATTGCTGCACTTGAAAATTTTCAATATTGTGCAAATGAAGTAAAAAAAAATGTAGAGTACTTGTTGCCAGCCATACACCACAGAGTGTTACAATCTAAGGATCAGTTTATTTGGGGAAAAAAGAAAAAAATAATAAAATAAAAGTTTTAACGACAATATTATATTATGTATACTGGTCTCTGGCTTTTTCAGAATGGATAAACTTCGAGTAATTGAAAGATAATTCTACAGATCCTTTGATTTTTGCCTTAGAAGATGAGAAGGCTTTGAGCAATTGAATATAGTTAGCCTCTCCTAGCACTTGAGGTTCCAAATTTTGTAATCTCTACCTAATTTGTCTAAGATTTCTTTTCTTCTTAGAATTTTGATAATGTTTAATGATAGGGTACTTGGGGCAATAGTGGTTTACATAAGTCTTTCTATTTTATGATGACTCAGCATAAAATCCTGGAAGCTTGCATTTTTCAGAAGTTAAGTCGGATAAGCAGACTGATTAATAGCAGTTACTAGGGCTGGCGCCGCAGCTCAATAGGCTAATCCTCCGCCTTGCGGCGCCGGCACACCGGGTTCTAGTCCCGGTCGGGGCGCCGGATTCTGTCCCCATTGCCCCTCTTCCAGGCCAGCTCTCTGTTATGGCCAAAAAGCGGAGGATGGCCCAAGTGCTTGGGCCCTGCACCCCATGGGAGACCAGGAGAAGCACCTGGCTCCTGCCATCGGATCGGCGCGGTGCGCCGGCCGCAGCGGCCATTGGAGGGTGAACCAACGGCAATGGAAGACCTTTCTCTCTGTCTCTCTCACTGTCCACTCTGCCTGTCAAAAATTAAAAATAAAAAAAAAAATAGCAGTTACTAGAAATTCAATTCTGGATTTAATAGGAATGAATTACTAAACATAAGTTTGGGATCTGTCATAAAACCACAGTTATTAAAATAGAGGATTTTTTTACTTCAAAGAAAAATAAAACATTACACTATCAGCTATAGCTGATTTGTCAAAAGTTTTACAATTGCTTATTCAGGAAGCAGTAATTCATTATAAGGAGCACACAGGGCAAAAGGGCACAGTTTCTAAAGGTAGTAATCTAGATTACAGAGATGCAATGCTGCTCCTGAATCATGACAGATTTCTAAGAAGATTCACTTCTAATATGATAAGGAGCACTTGTTCACTTATAGCAAAAAGCCAAACCCGTATATCAATTAGTTAACACATTAATCCAATTATAAGTGTCTAAGAAGTAAAATTTTAATCAATTGTTCATCAATTCTGGATTCAAAACTGAGATAAGCTCTGAATATGAGAAGTGGTGATATATGGAGTAAATATTTAATGATATTAGGCATTGATGGGGTGATTTTTTAAACTTTTTTTAAAGATTCATTCACCTATTTGAAAAAGTTACAAAGAGATACACACACAGAGAGAGAGAGAGAGAGAGAGAGAGAGAAAGGGAAAGAGAGAGAGAGAGTTGAGAGAGAGAGAGGTCCTCGATCCATTGGCTGACTCCCCAGATGGCCACACTGACTGGAGTTGTGCCAATCCGAGGCCAGGAGCCAGGAGTTCCCTCTGGGTCTCCCATGCAGGTGCAGGGTTCCAAGGACTTGGACCATCCTCCACCGCTCTCCCAGGCCACAGCAGAGAGCCTGATGGGAAGTGGGGCAGGCGGGACCCAAACTTCCACCCACATGGGACGCCAGCACTGCAGGCGGCTGCTCCACCTGTCATGCCACAGCACCAGACTTGATAATATTTTATAAACATGATTTTGTGTCATGTATTTTAGCGACTCAGTGGACTCTTGTTTTCTTACAGTTTCTTAGCAATATATCATAGACATATCTTCTCTGGATAGGTAAGATGTTGCTACAATGTTACATTACATTTAAGGCTAGTTGGTTACATTTTCAGGAGGTTTTATGGAGAAATAATAATAAATTATGTGTGAAGAGTAATAAAACATTGCAATCTGATTTCATAAGTCGTTTTTCCTCTAATGTGCTGAAAGTGGAAATATTTACCAAGATGGATAAATTCAGTTCAAAGTGAAGTTCCAGCACTTCACTGACAATAACTGTTACGAAGGGGCTCCATCTATTAGTAGTTAAGCCCAGTTACATTTCCTCTTATAGAACCTTAGAATTGTTCTGGAGGCATTGCCTAGTCTCTGGACAGCATTGCCAATACAGTTTAGCTAAGTGTGAGACCTGCCCGTCAGCTACATCAGCTCTGTTTTGCTAACCGTTTGAGAGTAATTACTCCCCAGAGGTTACAGCATGCCCTGTGCAATATGTGCAGAGCAGTCTGACCAGGAATTCTGATAGATCTAAGCCTGGTCCCCTGCCAACTCAAACAGTAGGAGGATTTTTGGATCCTAAAATATTTTAGGTACTAAAGCAAAAAAAGGTCTCTGGATACTTCTTTTGATTATAGATTTGAGAAACAGTAGGTTTCTTGAACAAACTGGTTTACCAGAAAGAAAAAAAAATACTGACAAATTTATCTTCCTTGTTATTCTTTGTAATCTATCCTATGTAATATATTGGAGAAAATTTAATGTTGTAACATCTCTGTTGATTTAAATTAGGCCTTTTTTATTTAAAAAGAAATGATTGATGAAACTTACTGTGAAATGTCATCTAGAGATTTCTCATTTCAAATGCCTACATTTAACCTCTGAAAGAATATAAATAAACTAGGAAAAACTTTAGAAAAGCATAGGGATGGAAACATACTATCATACTACCATTGAAAAAATTTAAAGAGTAAAAAAAAAAAGGCAAAAGTAAAAAAATACAAATGAAAGGAAAAAAGATAATTATCTAAAATTTAGTGGAGGACTTTGATTTTTGGACTGGTTTAAGATTTATTGGTTCCCTAAAATGCTTGAAAAATTCAAAAGTCAGCATTCACTTGAAATATTGATAGTGAGTTGATACCATTAATATTTGTGTATTATTAATTTGATATTATTTAGTGCATTTTCCTTAAAATATATATCTGTTAGAAATAATATGTACTGGTTATCAAGGATAAGAAAGTTTTGTAATAAAAGAACAAAATAAAGACCTGAATCATTATATTTTAGTTTCATTAATAAAGTTTTGTGCAGAATGAAATGAACTCCCTCACTAACATGGTTTCAGCAATCTCAATATCTAATAGGATAAATTAGTCTACAGTTTTAAAATACTTTGAAATGTTAGGGGGATCAACTTTTCTATTCCATAAATGTTATCAAATTGTTAGGAATTAAGCAACATATCTTTTTATATGTTATACGTTGACAAAATTATGGTAACTGGAAATGAATCAATATTTTTAAAGATTCATTTACTTATTTGAAAGGTGGAGTCACAGAGAGGCAGAGACAGAGAAAGATAAAGAGGTCTTCCATCCACTGCAGGCATCCCAAATGCCTGCACGGTCAGAGCTGAGCTGATCTGCAGCCAGGAGCTAGTAGCTTCTTCCACATCTCCCATGCAGGTGCAGGGACCCAAGGACTTGAGCCATCTTCTATCAATTTCCCAGGCCATAGCAGAGAGCTGGATCAGAAGTGAAGCAGCCAGGACTCAAATTGTTGCCCATATGGGATGCTGGCACTGTAGGCAGTGGCTTTACCTGCTGCACCACAGAGTTGGCCCCTCAATTTTTATTACATTTACTTAGCATATTTAAGGCTTAGTTATATGATTGAGGAAGAGTCATTTATTCAAAAAATTATTGACATTTTTGTTAATACAGTACTGTTAATTGCTCAGAAACAATAATATGGACAGTTGATAAAAAGCTCCTGTTACTATAAATGCTTGTATTTACAGGAAAGCACAGTATGTTGCAAACCAATCACCTCCATGAAGTGTGAGTCTTCTACTCTTACACTATTTTCTCCTCATATATTAAGTGAATGAAAACATTTGCATAGAAGTGTGTTGTCACCAGGCGGCAGTAGGTGTAGAGTGTCCATTTTCCTTACCAGCCTAACAGGAAATTAAACTGTTTCAAGGGTAGTTTATTTAAAGGAAGCATGTTTCAACAAACAGTTGTTCAGTTACTTCTGACTCATTAATTTTGTCTACTTTAAGGCTATTACAACTAAGATATTATAGAATGTTGATGTGTAGAATTAGATGAGTTATTAAACAAATTATATGGTACATTCAGTTCTAATGAGTTTGGTAACCCACCTTTCCAAATAGTCTTGTGATTTGGGTTAATGTGATTATTTTTGGAGATAATCTTTATTTGTGTAAGCCCATTATGCCAGCCTGTTTTCCAAAGGATGGCACAGAAGCCTTGGCCATAAGCAATCAATATGTTGTATTCCCTAATCATTACTATCGGTCTACAAGTAGGCATACATTTTATGGTAGTTCCATATATTTGAACAGTTTCTATTCTGTGAGTAAATGAATAGCCATTGACAGCATTAAATGTGAAGAGGGAACATGTTGTTCTTGCTGAATTTGGCAGCCATTCTTCTGTCATGAGTGAACCCAGCCTAGCAAAAGAACTGAGAGAACCAGAGTCGACAGTTTCTTCATTTTAAATGTCACATTATGAGTGAAAAATGAATTTTCTCTACTTACAACTTTGTTAGGTTTCCTGTAATTTTAAGCTAAAAGTATTTTCCACTGACACAACAAATTGGCAGATCCTTTTTCAAATTCAGTCCTGTCTAACTCCAAATCCAATTATTTTCCATGGTGTTTGAAATAAATGGAATTTATATACAATGACATTGTGAATCAACAAATTCTAAACCAATATGGCATGCCTTGTAACTTCTTGTTTTCATATTTGTCACATATTTGATTATTTAGATATATCAAAAATATCAATAAATACATGAACATCTTATTATTTAGTGACCTTACTAAATTGAAAAGTTGCTTTGAAAAACCAAATTGTATATCTAAGTTACATAACCCAACTTTTGAGTAGTTTAAATTTTCTTTACTTTTGCTTCTGTAAAAATTATGCAGACTATTATTTTGTTTATCTTAATTGAGTGTTCTTGATACTCCTTTCTCTTATCAGCAACAAGTTGAAAATGAGTTTTGGTGTTTTAATGTTTTTCTACAATCATGGACAAACACATTTTGCACATTTTTTTTAATTTCAAAACCATGTGTTTATTGATTTGCACAACTAGGGTTTGAAGACAGACTCAGATCAAAACTTTCTCTCTCTCTCTCTCTCCTTCCCTCCCTCCCTCTCTCTCTCATTCTCTGTTTCTGCCTTTCAAATAAATAATAAAAATTCAAAAAGTGAGTGTTGAGTTACATTAATTACATGAAGAATAGCAAGAAGAAAATGATTTCTCTGGGAAAAGATTTATTGCTTTTGTTCAATGGAAATGTCCATAATGCTTCAGTTTAAGGGTCAGTAAAACACACAGAAGAAATTAAATGTCAAAAGGAGATTGCAATTGTGAGACGTTAAAACTCACATGAGCTGAGATTAAAGGTGGATTTTCTTTTTAAATAGAAGAGGAGGGAGAGAGCATTTATCCTGGTTTTTGGATGCCTGACTCCTCCTTTTGAGTTCCTGGTTTGATTACTGACTCTCTTCCTGCTACTGTAGCGAGGCAGTGTGGTGGGTCCCATGGTTGAGTTCCACCTGGGTTGAGTCCTTTGTTTCCAGAGCAGGCCATTGTGGGAATTTGGGGAGTAAACCAGCAAATGGAAGCCCAGTCTCTGTGTCTTCCTGTCTTTTAAATAAACAAACAAAAATATTTAAACAACAGCAGGGGAACTATAGAAGACCTAAGTTTTTGAAGCTCTGGAAATGCTATTGTTATGGGTGAAAAGATGTTGGGGAAAAGATTACCTCAGTTCTATGTCTTGCATGAAAGAAGAATTTCCAATGCTGACAAGTCGGAGTAAAACAAGATGGGTCTGAGTCTTTTGAACATTCTTGGAGGGAAAGATAAAAAAAAAAGGTAAAAAAAAAACCAGCTAATAGATAGAAGGAGGGAACAAAACCCATTGAGAGTCCAGGTAGTAATCTTGTTGGTCCTGTCTAGCTTGCTCATGTTAAGGCAAAAAGCAACAAGAGTGGAATCAACACTCCTTACTATTTTCATAAGACTGGAAGCTCTCAAGGAGTGGGATAAGCACTTTGACCTTGCTAAAATAACTTTTGGGGAAGGTAAGCACTTTGTACCCACTTTGACGGAATCCCCTTTTCTCATTTTCCACCAGGACCAACTTAACTGCCTATTGACCCGTCTGACCACTCACAATATCAGTTCATCGTTAACAACACTGTCAAATGAAAATAACCTTAATTACTAAAATGGAAGGAAATAACATTGGTTAGGGATGTAGGAGAAGAAAGGTATTTGGCAGGCAATTCTATGGTGAACAAAAAATTAATTCAGAGTGTAATATCATGGGTTATAATGAAAAGATAATCAACTAAGTATGCATTTTAGAAATTGTTAGGTACTGAATACAAGTTTCATTTCCTTACAATGTTGCTTAAATAATTATTGACAGTTTCTTCAGGATACTATTAAAAAACCCAACATTCGGGTTCTAGGAGTTCCTGAAGGCATGGAGAGGGAGAAAGGATTAGAAGGCCTTTTTAGTGAGATATTGGCAGAAAATTTCCCAGGTTGGAGAAGGACAGAGACATCCTAGTACAGGAAGCTCACAGAACCCCTAATAAACATGACCAAAAGAGATCCTCACCACGACACGTTGTAATTAAACTCTCCACAGTGAAACATAAAGAAAAGATCCTAAAATGTGCAAGAGAGAAACGTCAGATTACTCTCAGAGGATCTCCAATCAGACTCACAGCTGACTTCTCATCAGAAACTCTACAAGCTAGGACGGAATGGCGAGATATAGCCCAGGTACTAAGAGAGAACAACTGCCAGCCCAGAGTATTATATCCTGCAAAGCTATCATTTGTGAATGAAGGTGAAATAAAGACTTTTCATAGCAAACAGAAATTGAAAGAATTTGTTGCCACTCGTCCAGCCCTGCAAAAGATGCTTAAAGATGTGTTGCACACAGAAACACGGTCATCAATATGAAAGAAGGTAAAGAAAGGAAACCTCACAGCAAAAGATCACAGGGAATTCAAAGCATATATTAGAACTTATCTTTGGCAAATGGCAGGGCAAAGTTACCACTTATCATTAGTCACATTGAACGTGAATGGCCTGAACTGTCCAGTTAAAAGACACCAATTGGCCGATTGGGTTAAGGAATAAAACCCATCTATTTGCTGCTTACAAGAAACACATCTTTCCAACAAAGATCCATACAGACTGAAAGTGAAAGGCTGGAAAAAGATATACCATGCCAACAGAAATGAAAAAAGAGCGGGCGTAGCCATCTTAATATCAGACAACATAAACTTTACCACAAAAACCGTTAAGAGAGACAAAGAGGGACACTACATAATGATTAAGGGATCAATTCAACAGGAAGATATAACAATTATCAATGTATATGCACCTAGCTACAGGGCACTGGTTTATCTAAAAGATTTGTTAAGGGACTTAAAGGGAGACTTAGACCCCAATACAATAGTACTGGGGGACTTCAATACTCCACACTCAGAAATAGACAGATCAATAGGACAGAAGATCAACAAGGATACAGTAGATTTAAATGACACTATAGCCCAAATGGATCTAACAGATATATACAGAACTTTCAATCCTACAGCTAAAGATTTTACATTCTTCTCAGCAGTACATGGAACCTTCTCTAGGATTGACCACATACTAGGCCATAAAGCAAGTCTCAGCAAATTCAAAAGAATTAGAATCATACCATGCAGCTTCTCAGACCATAAAGGAAAGAAGTTGGAAATTTGCAACTCAGGAATCCCTAGAGCATATGCAAAGACATGGAGATTGAACAACATGCTCCTGAATGAACAATGGGTCATAGAAGAAATTAAAAGAGAAATCAAAATTTTTCTGGAAGTAAATGAGGAAAACAGAACAACATACCAAAACTTATGGGACACAGGAAAAGCAGTGTTAAGAGGAAAGCTTATATCAATAGGTGCCTACATCAAGAAATTGGAAAGGCACCACATAGATGAGCTTTCAATTCACCTCAAGGATCTAGAAAACCTACAGCAAACCAGACCCAAATCTAGTAGGAGAAGAGAAATAATTAAAATCAGAGAAGAAATCAACAGGATTGAATCAAGAAAAACATTACAAAAAATCAGCCAAACGAGGAGCTGGTTTTTTGAAAAAATAAACAAAATTGACACCCCATTGGCCCAACTAACTAAAAAAAAAAAAGAAGAGAAAATACCCAAATCAATAAAATCAGAGATGAAAAAGGAAATGTAACAACAGACACCACAGAAATAAAAAGAATCATCAGAAATTACTACAAGGACTTGTATGCCAGCAAACAGGGAAACCTATCAAAAATGGATAGATTCCTGGACACATGCAACCTACCTAAATTGAACCTGGAAGACATCAAAAACCTAAACAGACCCATAACTGAGACAGAAATTGAAACAGTAATAAAGGCCCTCCCAACAAAAAAAGCCCAGGACCAGATGGATTCACTGCTGAATTCTACCAGACATTTAAAGAAGAACTAACTCCAATTCTTCTCAAACTATTCAGAACAATTGAAGAAGAGGGAATCATCCCAAATTCTTTCTATGAAGCCAGCATCACCTTAATTCCTAAGCCGGAAAAAGATGCAGCACTGAAAGAGAATTACAGACCAATATCCCTGATGAACATAGATGCAAAAATCCTCAATAAAATTCTCACCAAGAGAATGCAACAACACATCAGAAAGATCATCCACCCAGACCAAGTGGGATTTATCCCTGGTATGCAGGGATGGTTTAATGTGCGCAAGACAATCAATGTGATACACCACATTAACAGACTGCAGAAGAAAAACCATATGATTATCTCAATAGATGCCGAGAAAGCATTTGATAAAATACAACACATGTTCATGATGAAAACTCTAAACAAACTGGGTTTGGAAGGAACATTCCTCAATACAGTCAAAGCAATCTATGAAAAACCCACAGCCAACATCCTATTGAATGGGGAAAAGTTGGAAGCGTTTCCACTGAGATCTGGTACCAGACAGGGATGCCCACTCTCACCACTGCTATTCAATATAGTTCTGGAGGTTCTAGCCAGAGCTATTAGGCAAGAAAAAGAAATGAAAGGGATACAAATTGGGAAGGAAGAACTCAAACTATCCCTCTTTGCAGATGACATGATTCTTTATTTAGGGGACCCAAAGAACTCTACTAAGAGACTATTGGAACTCATAGAAGATTTTGGCAAAGTAGCAGGGTATAAAATCAATGCACAAAAATCAACAGCCTTTGTATACACAGACAATGCCATGGCTGAGGAAGAACTTCTAAGATCAATCCCATTCACAATAGCTACAAAAACAATCAAATACCTTGGAATAAACTTAACCAAGGACGTTAAAGATCTCTATGATGAAAATTACAAAACCTTAAAGAAAGAAATAGAAGAGGATACCAAGAAATGGAAAAATCTTCCATGCTCATGGATTGGAAGAATCAATATCATCAAAATGTCCATTCTCCCAAAAGCAATTTATAAATTCAATGCAATACCAATCAAGATACCGAAGACCTTCTTCTCAGATCTGGAAAAAATGGTGCTGAAATTTATATGGAGGCACAAGAGACCTCGAATAGCTAAAGCAATCTTGTACAACAAAAACAAAGCCAGAGGCATCACAATACAAGATTTCAGGACGTACTACAGGGCAGTTGTCATCAAAACAGCATGATATTGGTACAGAACCAGATGTATAGACCAATGGAACAGAATTGAAACACCAGAAATCAACCCAAACATCTACAGCCAACTTATGTTTGATCAAGGATCCAAAACCAATCCTTGGAGTAAGGACAGTCTATTCAATAAATGGTGCTGGGAAAATTGGATTTCCACGTGCAGAAACATGAAGCAAGACCCCTACCTTACACCTTACACAAAAATCCACTCAACATGGATTAAAGACCTAAATCTACGACCTGACACCATCAAGTTACTAGAGAACATTGGAGAAACCCTTCAAGATATTGGCATAGGCAAAGAATTTCTGGAAAAGACCCGGGAGGCACAGGCAGTCAAAGCCAAAATCAACTATTGGGATTGCATCAAATTGAGAAGTTTCTGTACTGCAAAAGAAACAGTCAGGAGAGTGAAGAGACAACCGACAGAATGGGAAAAAATATTTGCAAACTATGCAACAGATAAAGGGTTAATAACCAGAATCTACAAAGAGATCAAGAAACTCCACAAAAACAAAACCAACAACCCACTTCAGAGATGGGCCAAGGACCTCAATAGACATTTTTCAAAAGAGGAAATCCAAATGGCCAACAGGCACATGAAAAAATGTTCAAGGTCATTAGCAATCAGGGAAATGCAAATCAAAACCACAATGAGGTTTCACCTCACCCCGGTTAGAATGGCTCACATGCAGAAATCCACCAACAACAGATGCTGGCGAGGATGTGGGGAAAAAGGGACACTAACCCACTGTTGGTGGGAATGCAAACTGGTCAAGCCACTATGGAAATCAGTCTGGACATTCCTCAGAAACCTGAAGATAACCCTACCGTTCGACCCAGCCATCCCACTCCTTGGGATTTACCCAAAGGAATTTAAATTGGCAAACAAAAAAGCGGTCTGCACCCTAATGTTTATTGCAGCTCAATTCACAATAGCTAAGACCTGGAACCAACCTAAATGCCCATCAACGGTAGACTGGATAAAGAAATTATGGGATATGTACTCTTTAGAATACTATACCGCAGTAAGAAACAA
This sequence comes from Oryctolagus cuniculus, assembly GCF_964237555.1. Classification (NCBI taxonomy): domain Eukaryota; kingdom Metazoa; phylum Chordata; class Mammalia; order Lagomorpha; family Leporidae; genus Oryctolagus; species Oryctolagus cuniculus. The sequence goes on along the minus strand of NC_091432.1, from coordinate 27,495,161 downwards.
CAAAATCCAGTCATTTGCCACAAAATGGAGGAATCTGGAACACATCATGCTGAGTGAAATAAGCCAGTCCCAAAGGGACAAATACCATATGTTCTCCCTGATCGGTGACGACTGACTGAACACCAAAAAGGAAACCTGTTGAAGAGAAATGGACACTATGGGAAACGGTGACTTGATCAGCATAGCCTTGACTGTTAATGAACAACTTAATACATTATCCCTCTTAGTAGTTTTTTTGTCTTTTCTACTTAATATGACTGGTTTAATTCTGTAATTAATACAGTTATTCTTAAGTGTTGAAAATTAACTGAAATGTGATCCCTGTTAAACATAAGAGTGGGAATAAGAGAGGGAAGAGATGTATAATTTGGGACATGCTCAAGCTGACTTGCCCCAAATGGTAGAGTTAGAAACATACCAGGGGATTCCAATTCAATCCCATCAAGGTGGCATGTACCAATGCCATCTCACTAGTCCAAGTGATCAATTTCAGTTCACAATGGATCATAATGAAAGGACTAAGAGTCAAAGGGAGCACATAAACAAGTCTAGTACCTGCTAACACTAACCGATAGAATAAATAAAGGGGACAGTGATCCAACATGGGAAGTGAGACACTCAGCAGACTCATAGAATGGCAAATGTCTTAAATAGCACTCTGGCCTCAGAATCAGCCCTAAAGGCATTCGGATCTGGCTGAAAAGCCCATGAGAGTATTTCAGGCATGGAAAGCCAAGACACTCTGGCAAAAGATCTCTGTGAGTGAGAACCCAGTGGAAAGAACAGGTCTTCAAAGAAGGAGGTACCTTTCTCTGAAGGGAGGAGAGAACCTCCACTTTGACTATGACCTTGTCTAAACAAGATAAGAATCAGAGAACTCAGAGGGCTTCCATAGCCTTGGAAACTCATGACTGGAGCATGGGGAGATTACTGATGCCATAGACAGGAGTGTCAATTGGTAAAGTCAACAACAGGAGTCACTGTGCACTTACTCCTCATGTAGGATCTCTGCCCTTAATGTGCTGTGCATTGAGATTTAATGCTATAACGAGTACTCAAACAATATATTTCACTTTGTGTTTCTATGGGGGTGCAAACTGTTGAAATCTTTACTTAATGCATACTAAACTGATCCTCTGTAAAAAAAAAAAAAAAAAAAAGAAGAGAAATTGTCAACTCCCAACTTGACTCTCACTGGGATTAAACATGACAATAGGTCTGATCTGATTTCATCATCATTTAAAAAAAATCATCAGGCCGGCGCCGCGGCTCACTAGGCTAATCCTCCGCCTAGCGGCGCCGGCACACCAGGTTCTAGTCCCGGTCGGGGCTCCGGATTCTGTCCCGGTTGCCCCTCTTCCAGGCCAGCCCTCTGCTGTGGCCAGGGAGTGCAGTGGAGGATGGCCCAGGTGCTTGGGTCCTGCACCCCATGGGAGACCAGGAAAAGCACCTGGCTCCTGGCTCCTGCCATCGGATCAGCGCGGTGCGCCGGCCGCAGCGCGCCGGCCGCGGCGGCCATTGGAGGGTGAACCAACGGCAAAAAGGAAGACCTTTCTCTCTGTCTCTCTCTCTCTCACTGTCCACTCTGCCTGTCAAAAAAAAAAAAAATCATCTATTATTTTTCACTTTATGTTTCTGCGTGGGAGCAAACTGTTGAAATCCTTACTTAATGTATACTAAGCTGATCTTCTGTATGTTAAGATAATCGAAAATGAATCTTGATGTGAATGGAAGGGGAGAGGGAGTGGGAAAGGGGAGGGTTGCGGGTTGGAGGGACGTTATGGGGGGGAAGCCATTGTAATCCATAAATCGTACTTTGGAAATTTATATTCATTAAATAAAAGTTAAAAAAATAATTATTGACAGTTTCTAAACCAACATTTTCTAATTTGTCTTCGATATCATTACAGAAGAGGAAATGGTAGAAAGTTCAGTGTGAAAATGCAAATTTATAAAATTACAGAATCTGCTGCAACAGAAGTCAAAATAGCATGGTTTATAAACAAAGTAAAAGTCCATTCCTTCATTTCACATGACTAAGTAGTCTAGTCTTATATAATGGTTGCAAGTACCAAAAATTCACACTATTTCCATCTTTTTAATATTCCATCTTTAATATCATTCTCTTCATCATAAAATGCTGCTCTAAGTTTTGCCATCGATCTGTCTTAATAACAATATGTGGTCTTCCAGAAGATTCAACATTGGATTCCAAATTTGTGGAGGATAATATACTTCCTTTATTGGATTGGAATAATTTATTTGTGATTTCTTGATTTGTAGTTGAAAGAATTCTAACTCATTTAAATTCTTAATCATTTATAAGATGACTTCCAAGCTTCCAATCCAAAAACATTAAATTCCTTCATTGTCAAACTAGACATACTGTCTAGCCCACTGGCCTGTCTGTATTTTTTTATGATTTATTTATTTATTTCAAACTCAATGTTACACGAAGAGAAGGAGAGACAGAGAGAGATATTCCAACCTCTAGTTCACGCCTCAAATGTTTGCAATAGCCAGCGCTAGGCCAGTTGAAAGCCAGGAGCCATAAGCTCCTTCCAGATCTCCCTCGTGGGCAGCAGTGGCCCAAGCACTTTGGGCATATTCTGCTGCTTTTCCTAGGCCATTATCAGGGAGCAGCCAGGAAATGAAGTGGAGCAGCCAGGACACGAATTGAACCAGAGCTTATATGAAATGTCAATGTCGCAGGTGTTGGTTTTACCAGCTATGCCACAATGTAGGTCCCTTTCATATATATGTAGGATATATGTCTAAAGGAGTAGTAACATAAAAATCTATCCAAAATGTCACATAAATATCATTGTGCTTTCTTAGGTTCTGTTTCTGTTCTTTACCAATGTTTGAAATGCCCTCTCCTACACATCTAGTATTTATCTCCCCAATTATCTGAGAATGAACTCAGAAATCACTTTCTTCATGAATTTTTCCTTGCGGCCAAAGCATGCTTATTTTCTTCCCTCAATAACAACACAAATATATCTCAATCATGGAATTTACTGTACTGTGCTACAATTATTTTCTTTGAATCCAGATTAAGGACTAATAAATTGTATTCCCTATAATTTCCCCTACCCAAAAGCAGATATTTAATAAGTACATTAAATGAACTGATAATGAGACTGCAAGGATTCAATTTATAATTCCATAACTTTTGATACTAGAATTGGTTTTGAGGAAGCAATAGTACCAGAAACCAACAGCTTGGCTTTATAACTTGCTAATTTTTTTTGATTCTTCTGTATCATTTATGAGGCATATATTTTCACACTGGGAAGCTGATTCATGAAAATGAACACCGTAGGCTGTGGTTTTGCTCTTTCTGCCTCTTGTTCAATCTCCATTACCGGTGGGAAAGTGGTTAACATGGCAATTCAACTTGGAAAAAGAGCCCAGAAATGGATACATACGGTGTGATTCTTCTTGTATTCACTTTGAGATGTGCCAATCGATTAGAATTAGGTGTTTAAATTTACTTTATGCCACGCTTTATAAGATTTTATTGTTGTTCAGGTAATCCTACAGTTGATCCAGTCATCAGAGTGATTATGTACATAAATACGTATAATTGAGTGGCAAAGTATTCACAAGCTCAGTTAGCCATAAACTCCTCTTTCAACAGCTATATCCTAGAGATAATATTTTTAAATCTGCCTCTGTGTCTGTCAGTTTGAGCTGTTATAACAAAATCTCATAAACTGGATAACTTACAGACAACAGAGATATATTTCTCACAGTCTTTGAAGCTGGGAAGTCCATGACTAAGGCAAATCCGTCCGGTATGGGTAAGGATTCCACTTTCTCCTTCGTAGATGGTGACGTCCAGAATATTCTTACATATTGAAAGGAACAAAGGAACCCCTTGGTGCCTCTTTCTAAAGATCATTAATCAAAAATATTCTCATGACTGAAGCATCTCCAAAGGCTGCATGTTCTAATATCAGCACATTCGTGATTAGGATTCAGTACACTAGCTTGTAGTGATACCATCTTCTCAACCATACCACTATGTCTGTATCGCAATGTGCTTTAATTAGCATGAGCCAGCGAGTGCCTCTAAACAATTTCACCAATCTTTGAATCTGTAAAGTACTTCATATCCTAATGGAGTTCAGAAATTTTGACTGTATTTGCCTGGTGTTATTTGTTATGATAATTAAATGAATAATACATATCCCACAGGTTCAGAAAATTATACTCTGAAAAAAATGAGTGCCTTTTCAAATGGTTAGTTTATTTAACATTAATGCCATTAAGAATATTAGTAATTCACTATCTGATCACTAGAGTCAAGGGGAGTCATTTGATATCGAAATATTATCTTAGGAACAATAGAACTACTCAATAAAACTGGGAGGATGGTGAACAAGAATCCAATCTTTTGAAATAAACTATCAAGGTTATTCTCACTAACCGCTGTTTCTCAGAGTTTGGGAAGTGTTACTTTAATGCCCTGCCATTAAGTTGTAAGGCCTCCAGTAACTGATGAAATAGCCAATATCAAATGACTCACAGAACTTTGGGATTCTATAATGGAAAACTTTTCACACACACACACACACACACACACACAAAAAAAACTGTCCAGTGAGAGATCAATTTGTCTCACAAGTAGCACATGTATGCAAAGAATATCATCACATATATCATAGAGATTATCATTGTACAACATATCTGGAAATACCAGAAAAAATTGTTAGAAAATTTCATTAGATTTACTGGAGATTAAGTGAGTTGAAGATATTGTGCTCTAAAACTGCTGGCTACAGATTCTTCTCATTTATAATTAATTTTAAAATCACATTTAATTGGAACACATTTTGTGGAAAACTGAGTTCATATACACAAAAATGTGCTGTGAATTATAAATACTAATAACTATTACATGAAGGATCTTCAAACAGTTCATGAAAATGGGTATTATGAAAGAGTAGGAATTTTAATTTTTATTGTGCCAAAATAGTTATTCTTTATTCCATTTTCCATGAGTTTTTGAAGCCTCTCATATAATTATATAAAATTACCATTATCATTATTATATCTTTATAAACTTTTTCATATTTGTTCAATTTCAGTAGTCAAACCAATTAAGGCTAAAGAAATCTACAAACATTTGTAGATTTGTGCTAAAAGAATCTACAAAACAACTCTAACAATTAAAATAATTTTCTTATACCTAGCATTTTCTAACTGCCATACATTGTACTAAATTATGTAAATAGGATAATGAAAATTAAAAATAAAGGAAAATGCAATAAAATTTTAGAAATACCTTAAAACGTATAATCAGGTGTCACTTGAATTTAGACATTTAATGACAAAAAGAGCATGAATATTTTAATGCCATGGTTTTATTATTTTTGAATACTAATTGTTTAAACTTATTGTTCAAAACTGAGAAATTAGATTCTATTTCTATATACCAAGCAATTAATTCTTCTCTATAATAAAAATATTTACTATTTCTTCAGTGCCTTTAAAATGCCTTAATTTATATAGTATCATTTTATCTTCAGATTTTGTAGAGTTTCAAAAGTGGAGCAGCTGAGACTTGAAAAGGTCCCCGGCCGGCGCCGCGGCTCACTAGGCTAATCCTCCTCCTTGGGGCACCGGCACACCGGGTTCTAGTCCCGGTTGGGGCGCCGGATTCTGTCCCAGTTGCCCCTCTTCCAGGCCAGCTCTCTGCTGTGGCCAGGGAGTGCAGTGGAGGATGTCCCAAGTGCTTGGGCCCTGCACCCCATGGGAGACCAGGATAAGTACCTGGCTCCTGCCATCGGATCAGCGCAGTGCGCCGGCCGCAGCGCGCTGGCCGTGGCGGCCATTGGAGGGTGAACCAACGGAAAAAAGGAAGACCTTTCTCTCTGTCTCTCTCTCTCACTGTCCACTCTGCCTGTCCAAAAAAAAAAAAAAAAAAAGAAAGAAAGAAAATGAAAAGGTCCCCATCTTAGATGCAAGCGTCACAGGTGGCAACTTAACACACTATGCTACAAAGCTGGCCCCCAAAATTAATTATTGATGAAAATAAAAATCATAAAATATTATTTAAGTGAATCAGATATTTATAACTAAAAGTATATGAAAAACACTATTATGTAATTGGTTCAATCATAGGTTTTTAAGGAAAATACTGTTACTCACAAAAACAATATTAAATATTTTCCCTCAGTCCCTGGGATTCCTATAGCTTAGACTCGAGGGACTACTTATTCTAATGTGAAAATCAATGCATTTGGCTTTAGGTCAACAGGGAATTATTAGTATTCTTTTTATTTTTTGGTCCCCAGTGGGTATTTAGATATTCTAATTGTTCTGATAATCGCAGTGAACAAAGTCCCTTAACTACCATACTGCTTATTTCAGTAAAAGGAAACTATCCAATAATCAGCAGTAAGGAAAAAACATTATAACAACATAATATGTTAGGAAATAATGAATGTTATGTAAATAAATTTAAAAAGGGGGAAATTAAGATGGGATTCCAGAGGCTGAATTTAAGATAGATGTAGTTTGAAATATTGAACAGATGATCACACTATGCTTCAATGAGAAGAATGAACTTGAATGAAAACTTGAAGAAGGTGAAAAAGTAAATCAAGTAAATTTGTTATAAGAGAACAGTTGATCAAAAGCTCTGTGAGAGAAACAAGACTGAATTCCAAGGCAGTCTGAAGTGTGATAGGAGTAGAAAGAGCCAGAGGAGAGTACTAGGATGTGAGAGTTGAAAGAAAAATGTGTGTGAGGGATAGATTAGGAGGCAAAGACAAATTCATCAGGGCTTTCTAAACTATTGGGAGGACTTTGGCATTTACTGTGTTTAAATGGAAACATTGCAAGACTTTATAGAAAGAGACCTAGTTTGACCCCACTGCTAAAAAGGCTAATTTTGGATACCATATTGTGAATTAACAGGGAGAAGTGAAACAGGGCACAAGCTAGAAGACTATCAAAATCATCCAGGCACACATAAGTGAGAGGGCAGGGGGAGAAAGTGAGAAGTAGCACATTTTTTTTCAAGGTTTATTTATTTATTTGAATGACAAAGTTACAGAAGCTGAAGCAGAGAGAGGTCTTCCATCCACTGGTTCATTCCTCAAATGGCGCAATGGTCAGAGCTGGGCCAATCCGAAACCAGGAACCTGGAGCTTCTTCCAGGTCTCACACATCAGTGCTGGGACCTAAGCACTTGGGCCTCGTCTGCTGCTCTCCCAGGTGCGTTAGCAGAGAGCTGGATTGGAAGCGGAGAAGCTGGGATGTAAACTAGTGCCCTTATGGGATACTGGCGCTGCAGGCAGCGGCTTTACCAGTTATGCCACAGGGCCAGCCCTGCACATTTCTTAAATACATGATATCTTGGGTTTGGCAGTGACTTGCCACCCTCAGTAATCATAAATATCACCTTTTACTTTACAGAAAGAAAAAAGTTTCAGAACAGCAGCCTTTCAATAATGTACCTTTTAAAATGTGTGCTAATAAAAACAATGAAAGCCAAATAAAGAAATAAACAGGTAAATACGTTAAGTTTCATTCAACTGAAGAATTCAATTTGACAAACATATTTTCTGGACTTCCCAGGTTTTTTTTTTTTTTTTTTGCTTAACTACCTAGTTGTTATCAAAAGAGATTTTCACACCCTAGTTAATTTAATTGACCTTATTTTGTTCAGTAGCTTATGTCTTAGCCAAAAGAGTTTAATCGTTGTATTAACTACATACAGAAAATATATACATAAAGTAATAACTAGTTAAGTAAGTATTATTTTCCTAATTCTAAATGTATGTTTTCTTGACCACTTCTGAAATTGATAGATCAGCTATATTTCAGTTACTTCTAACTAATGATTTCGTAATAAATCATGGGTTTATGTTAAGTTTATGTGATGCTGTAATAAAAGCTGGCATTTATACAATTTTTTCTAAAACATTTTTATTCTAACTTCAGTAACCAAAGATGTCATTTGGAGGTATTTGGATTTCAAGAAAAAGCTCTTTGCACTGATAAACATATTCAGCAAACTTGCAGTTTACAAAGCCAATGTGCAAGTCAGTAGCATTGCTATATGCCAACAGTGAATCATCTGAAAAAGAAACCAAGAAAGAAATACCACTTCCAATAGCTGCAAAATAAATAAAATATGTGGGGATAAATTTAACTAAAGGAGTTGAAAAATCTCTACAGGGAAGTGACATTCAACAAATGTTGATTTATACATTGACCACAGCCAGTCAAATGAGTGAATCTATGAGGAATACAAAAAATAATAAAATAAAATAACTGAAATGATTGTCTGCTTGTTCAGGGAAATAAAGAACATGAATAAACCTATAGGGCAGAATGCTCTGTCTGGTACATTCTCTCAGATGGTGTCTTCCCTTGCTCTCACTTCCTAATCCCCATGCTCATGTGAAGAGAAATAGCTGTTTGGTAATTAAAAAGCCAAAAAATCGGTCTGGCCATGGGTATATCTTTTCAAATTCAATCAGCCTCTGATACTTGTTTCTGAGTCTAATTAAGACAATTAAGCTCTGTTGTTGGAAATACATCATTACAAAATGTTTTTCAAAATTAAAATGATAATTAGAAAAGAAATTTACACAGATGGGTAAACATAAATATTTGCATATCCATATATTTTTGTATATATGAATGATTTATTATTCACCACTCATTAAAAAGTAACAAGAAACTATGTCATATAAAAGTAAATTAATATATTCTATTATATTTGTACTCATGAAACTATTTAGAAAAAGGATCAGCAAACATTTTTTCCTAGGAAAGGCAGAGTGAAAAAGATAAAAAGAAATCTTCCCATTCACTTATTCAATCCCCAAATGGCTGCAGTAGCTGGGACTAGACCAAGTCAAAGCCTTGAATTTGGATCTCTATGCAGGTCTTTGACATGACTGACAGGGGCCCAAGTAATTGGCTCATTTTCCATTACTTTTGTGGGGTTATTGAAAGGATGATCCGAAATGGAACAGCTGGGACTTGAGCTGCTGCTCCTATTTAGGATGCCTGCATCTCAGGTAACAGTTTAACCCAGTACACCATAAGACTGACCCCCCAAGCAAACATTTCTTAAGTGTCTAAAGAATAAATATTTCAATAACAATTTGTTTACAGAAACAGAGTTTTGGCATGATTTGTCCTGAAGTTCTTGCTTCAGATCCTTAGACTACTTATTGTTTATTGTGAGTCCTTCTGTGCTATAGTTGTCTCTTAATCTCTGACAACTAACATATCTTGCACATACTGGGAATTCAATATATAGTCATTGAATACAATAAATAATGAATGCAATTTTAAAATGCACAATTATGAAAATAACACTGACACTATACAAATCACTTTCAGTAGGGAAATGCAGCTACCTAATTGGTAGTTCTTACGTGTAATGTCAGTTTTCAGCATGAGTGCCTTCTAATTCTAGAAAATTCATAAAATGAAAGACTCTGCAACAAAGACAAAGTAGGGAAGAAAGAAAATGAAAAGTGCTAGATGACTTTCATGAAACGGAACTGTGAAGAGAGCAATGTAGCCTCAGTTAGAAGGCAGGAAAACATAGAATGAACGCAAAAGCTATGGAACTCCAAGAGTTAATATTTGGGTATAGAAGCTTAGAGGTACATGCTTCCTTTCCATGGCATCTGTCAGACTTTATGGTTATACTTTTTATTGTCATTGATAAAATCCAAAGAATATATGATTCTGTTAGAATAACAGACTTCACAGCCATTAAGTATTCATTTTCTTTCCTTTTGTTTTTAAATAATTATTTATTTAGTTGAGAGTTAGAGTTACAGACAGAGAGGGAGAGGCAGAGAGAGAATGGTCTTTGACCCACCGGTTCACTCCCAAATGGCTACAGTTTTGTGGCTGGGCCCTTCTGAAGCCAGGAGCCAGGAGATTCTTCTTGGTCTCCCATGTGGGTGCAGGGACACAAGCACTTGGTTCATCTTTCACTGCTCTCCCAGGACATTAACAGGGAGCTGGATCAGAAGTGGAGCGGCCAGGACTCAAATTGGCTCCCATATGGGATGCGAGGGCCCCAGGTGGAGGCTTAACATACTATGCCACAGCACTGGCCCCAAAATATTCATTTAATATTTTGTAGCATAAAGCAGCTGTTTTTTTTTTTCAAAAAAAAGTCAGAAAAATAAAAAAAAACATTGAAAGAAAATAATTTATAAATGCACATACTCTTGTACTGATTAACTTAATGCTATATAAATAAATAAGTGAGAATTTAGACAGCTCTTTAAAAGTCACTAATCATTAATATCAAATTCATTATATATCATGGAGCAGTTGAGATGTGTGCATATTTATGGAAGCTCTCATATCAAGAGTCTGAACCATGGGTCAACTTACTGAGAAATTCTTTGATATTTCTGTTTAACACAGGGATGGGAATAATATAAACAAATATAAAATTTAAATACCAATATATTTATGCTTGCATATAAAGTTTCCAAAGATTTCAGGAAATGACTTGTCAAGGAACGACATTTCATTTAGCACTTTCTAAATGACTTTTTAAGTATATTTTATGATTTTATCCCTCTGTTGTGAGAAAGTAAATGATCCAAGACAAGGTCAAACCCCAGAAGCATGAAATAAATAGAAAATAAGAGCCACTAAATAAACTTAGTAAAGAATCAAATAGAAAAACCCAGCTGTCTGCAGCAGCTAACTTCATCTATATAACAAGATGAACTATAACTATATAGAATCAAGCAAGTCACTTATTATTTTTGTTGACAATAATAATATATCAGAAATAAATCAGAGATATGTCTGCTTTACTTATTTATTTTATATAAACACCTTCAGTTGTTTATTCCTTGTCCTCTATATCAGAGAATGAAACCGTAACCATCACCTACTTTCTCATTTTGTCCTTGCCCTCCTCCTCTTCCTTGTCTATTACCCCATCCTTTCCCCATCTTCATCCTCCACATCTCTATTTTCTTATTCTTACTTTTATTATCATCATCTCTTACATATACATGAGTATGCTAAGAAGTTCATAAAAACAAAATGAAAAAAGTGTTTATTTTGGTGCAAAAACATTTGAAACATATGCATATGACAGGTCAATGAAAGTTTATGAAAAATTGACTTATGAAAAATATTATCTGTGGATTTCAAATTTTTATATCAAAATAAATATATTTAATATAAATAAACTGAAACTTCAATTCCATTTTCCTCAAACTTTAAGAAGTACTTTCATTTGGCCGGCGCAGTGGCTCAATAGGCTAATCCTCTGCCTTCGGTGCCAGCACCCTGGGTTCTAGTCCCTTGTGGGGTGCCAGATTCTGTCCTGGTTGTCCCTCTTCCATGCCAGCTCTCTGCTATGGCCTGGGAGTGCAGTGGAGGATGGCCCAAGTCCTTGGGCCCTGCACCTGCATGGGAGACCAGGAGAAGCACCTGGCTCCTGGCTTCAGATCAGCGCGGTGTGCCGGCTGCAGTGCACTGGCCGCAGCGGCCATTGGGGGGTGAACCAACGGAAAAGCAAGACCTTTCTCTCTGTCTCTCTCTCATTGTCCACTCTAACTGTTCAAAAATAAAAAAAGAAGTATCTTCATTTATCATTTATGTGTACATTTATAAACTATTTATTTATTTAAAAGAGAAAAAAGATCTTCCACTCATTGGTTCACCCTCAAAATGCCTGTAATAGCCATGACTGTCCCAGGATGAATCCAGGGATCCAGAATTCAATCTAGGTCCTCCCATGAGGATGGCCCAAATATTTGGGCCACCATGTGCTTTAACGAAGGGTGCATATTAGCAGGAAGCTGGAATTGGAAGAAATACTGTCACATAACGTACATGATTGATAATATGTCACATATAAAAAATGAGGGGGTGCATGAGTGATGAAAATATGTCTGGCTAAAAGAGTATAAATAAAGAAGAAGTTAAGAATAAAACATAAGTTATCTGAAAATCAAGTTTGTACTGAAATGCATAACACATTGAAAATGCCTTTGTAAGATTTGTAACCAGGGCCACTGTTGTGGTGTGATGGGTAAAGCCATTTTCTGTGAATCTAGTATCTTATATGGGTGCTGGTTTGTGTTCCAGCTTCTCCAATTCCAATACACCTCCTAGCTAACAGCCTGGGAAAAGCAACAGAAGATGGCCCAAGTGTTTGGGCCCTTGCCACTCTCTTGGAAGAATGGAATGAAGCTCGTGGCTCCTGGCGTCAGCCTGGCCCAACACTGGTCAAGGCAGCCATCTGCCAAGTGAACCAGCAGATGGAAGATCTTTTCACCCTCTCCCCCCTCCCTTCATAACTCTGATTTTCAAAAAAAAATCTTAAAAATAAAATTTGCAACCGCAGTAATAGCATAGAAGTATGTAAACAAGCATTGGACATTCTCTATAATACAAAATCCTAAACAATCTCTTTCCTTCTACGAAGTTTTCAATAGAGATTAAAAGGCATAGAAAAGCAAGTTGTATGTGCATGGAAAGATTGATAAAATTGGTGCTTTGATTATTGTGTATGTGAGATTAACATGGGATTGGTTCTACAATACGTGCTCCTATTTATTCAAATTAAGTTTATTAACAGCTTTTATGTTCTCATTGCAGTACTAATTAAAGACGATGCAATAAGAAAGAAATTAAAGAGAATTCTCATGGAGTATATGATATGATGGGAAAAGAAAATAAACAAATAATAAATCTTATTATAGATAAACAGAGAAGTGGTTAAAAAGCTGATGCCAGATCCAAAGTAGTGTATTAAGCAAGGCTTGGTTATGGAGTTGAGTAATCCACAATGAACTGCAAAAGTGCTACTGTGGACAGGAGAAGCAACTTTAAAATTTTGTCTGTATACATCATGGGCTCCAAGGTGGTTATGGCTTTCTAAGAATGATTATTCTGTTATTAGTTAAACAGCATACTATCTAAATTAACCCTCATATATATACTGATAGACAGTTTGACAATACTCACACAGGTTAAAATTATATAACTGACAGTAGCTCATAACAAAACATTTTTCCGGGAAAAGGTCAATGCACTCTATCTTTCTGTCTGTCTATCTATCTATCTATCTATCTATGTATCTCTCCTTCAACACTGTTTTGCAATTAGTCACAATGTCAAAGGTGAGCATTGTAGTGATATATCCCATATCACAGCTCCAGTTGTAGTCTTAGCTACTTGTGCCTACTCTAGCCCCCTGCTAAGGTGCCAGGAGAGCAGCAGATGATGTTTCAGCTATTTGAATTTCTTCCCTGCATGTGGGAGATCTGGATGGAGTTCCTGGATCCTCACCTCAGTCTCGTCTAGTCCTGGCTGTTGTGGACCTTTGAGGCACAAAACAATGGATGGAAAATTTATTTCTCATGCACTTGCTGTTTCTTTTTCTTTCCTCCATTTTCTTTCTCTTTCTCTTTCTCCTTATCTATGTCTTTATCTAAGTAACTCTGCTATTTGAGTAAATAAATGAATCTTTAAAAATATATAATTTATATTTATATATTGTCCCATCTTTAAAGAATGATAGTATTGAGATTAACTTCAAGATCCACAATGTAAACTTCCTACATTTGATCAAATTTTCTTTCTGTACTTTCTTCTAATTAATTAATTTCTTCTAATTAATTCACCTTTCTGTATTTTAAGAGATAAAACTTTCATTAAATAAGTAAATCAACTTCAAACTATATGTGAGCAACCACTAGGAGACCCAATTCTTTTTATTCACTGCAAAGTCATGAAAAGATAAACTGAGTTGACCCTGAAATATTATTTTGTGATATTTATCAATAAGCACTAAAATAATATAATGCCATACTAGAGAGTCATTTACTAATTCTACCAATGTTTGTTAGAGCTAAGTTCTAAACTTATCCATGACTTTGGCTATCTTTTGTAATTCACTGAAATTGAGATTTGATCTGTTTTTGTCAGTCATTCTAGCAAAGATATTGTGAACTGATTAGAAAGATTAATTTGAAACTCTATTTTAAAGGAACCATAATTCCATCTTGTTTTTTTTATTTTTTGAAATATATAGGCGATACACTAAGAAAGGAATACCTGTTTAAACCATGAAACAGTATGAAATTGAGTTGGATAAAATCAGAAATGGAAGCTAAATGATTAATTGTGTGCCTAGGCCACCCATTCTTATCTTAAAAGTGGAATAAATCAGTAAATGTTACAACCCAGCTTTCTTAGGTTCAAATCTGAAATACTTTTCAACATTTTGGTTGTATTGCAATACTAAAATAATGCAACTTTTTTTTTTTTACGTGGCTATGCCCATTAATAAAATTGTTGATTGAAAAAGTACAAAATGTAAAATTAATTTATTGTTAAGATCTCAAGAACTTTTTTATCTGTAAAATTATTGTTATGGTTACTAAAAGGACTTTACCAGTATATGTTGTACTTATAAAACTGGAACTTTACCTATTTTTAAAATTGGTCTTTTCTATGTCATAAATAACCATGTAGCTTCGCATGCTTATGAGAAGTCTCTTCTGTAACTGAAGAGTAGAAATGAGTATGATGACCTTTTTCTTTTACTGGCAAAAAACAATATACATTACAGCATCTACTATTAATTTTTAATAATACTTTCATATCATCTTCTTTATTTTAATCCCTCTGATTGATATTATAGACATTCAAATGATAATTCAATAATAGCTACAGAAGAATTAATGGGTTTAGTCATAGATGCATCAATTTAACTGGGATATTTTGGGTATAACATTCTCTCATTCTCTACACTTAAATATTTAACAACTCTATGAGGGAATGAAGTGAAGCCATATAGTCTTTTTGTTTGTTTGTTTGTTTGTTTGTTTTTGACAGGCAGAGTGGACAGTGAGAGAGAGACAGAGAGAAAGGTCTTCTTTTGCCGTTGGTTCACCCCCCAATGGCCACCGCAGCCGGCACGCTATGGCCAACACATCGTGCTAATCTGAAGCCAGCAGGAGCCAGGTGCTTCTCCTGGTCTCCCATGCGGGTGCAGGGCCCAAGGACTTGGCCATCCTCCACTGCACTCCCGGGCCACAGCAGAGAGCTGGCCTGGAAGAGGGGCAACTGGGACAGAATCCGGCGCCCCGAAAAGTGTATCAGAGTGGAGGTTAAGAAGCTCAGGGTCTTTCTTAGATTGCAATCTAAATGTTGATCGGGGCTATACACATCCAAAAACAGTATGGAAACTACCTGTATAACTCGTAAAACATATAAATCATAAAACATCATTTTTCCAATGTCTTATGGGTTATGTACTAGTCCTAATTCAATATTGGAAGGGAATCCAAAAGGCTGTGAACACCAGAAGTCAAAGACCATTGTGGCTATCGTGGATACTGGCTACACATATGAGGATCCAATCTATTATTATTAAGGGATGCAATCATCATAAAGACTCCAATACCATTTTTGACATAGAAGAAATGTACAGATGCTATTGAAATGTTTTCTTTTTGATGTACTTGGTCAACAGTCAGAAAACAATTCAAATTTGGAACAGAAAATAGTTTTTCTAATCAAAAGATTTATTGGCACAGTATATGTTAATACTATTAAAAACACTGGGCCAAGAAGCACATCTGTCCCACCACTTTAGGAACACAGCAATGCTTGTCATTTGTGAATTGTCTATGATAATATGCTTCAATGGCAGGGATAAAGAATTATGATAGACCTTGTCTCACTTGCAAACCTAATATATATTAAATTGGCCCATCTCAGAAGAAGTTTACCGATCCCTGGTCTACTCCCTACATTGCCTGACATTCAAGTTTGAAATGATGACTGAATGAACTTTGAACCATGTAATAGTTGAACCAAATTATAAGTTGCATTCTCCCTGACTCTACAGACAGTATTCCTGATTGCAAAATAGGTCACTCTGTAAGTTGATCGCCCATACACAAATTATTTTCAAGTCCCAAGAACAGTAAGTATTTTGAAATTATAGAGATTTGGAGAGTTTTGTTTTTTTTTTCTTTTTTAATAAGCTCTAATCAAACTAGTCTACCCTCTTATTTTCTAGTAAGCTGTTGTTAGAATGATGATATAAAACTGCCTTGTAGTCCCTGTTCAATGTATGTTAGATTAATTTGATTGACCAGAGTTTCCGTTTGTCTTCCTACTTTATGCAATTAGATTTGACATCTAATTTATAGCTATTTTTCAGTCCTTATCATACAAATAATAAATTTTTATAATGGAGTTTATGCTTCTCTGTTATGTTATCTAAGTGCTTTCTTATCATCCTGATTGCTTGGAGAGAAAGAAAGTATCTGAAAACTATATTATAACAAGACTCAGTAGAGCATTCTTCACACAGTAGTTGTCAAAAAAGATTTATTGGTTAATTGTAATAAAAAATATAATAGAAATTAATTCTTTGATTATTTCATAAGAATAAAATAGCTCAGGATTGATTTTAATCTAAACTTTTCTACAAGAATTACTGATATGAACCATTGAAAAGGAAAACAAAACACTAAGATACCATTACATTTATTTAAATTTGAGAGGCTGAAAGAGAAAGAGAGCTTCCATCCACTGATTCCCAATGACTGGCTATTGGCCAGGGCTGAAGCCAGGAACCAGGAACTTAATCCACATCTCCTATATGGATGGCAAATATTCAAGTACCTAAGCCATCCCTTGTTGTCTCCCAGAGTGCACATTAGTGGGAAATTGAATCAGAATAACTCCAGTGTGGCCCTCAGATATGGGAATCAAATATCCTGAGAAGTGTCTTAACTGCTCTTTTAAATGCTTACTCCTTGGCTGAGATCCAGCAATGCAAATTCAGTAAAAAATTTTAGTAGTTTTAAAAATAGAATCAATTTTTTTTCTGAATATAAACAAACTATTATGAAAACAAAAACAAGAGGCCAGCGCCACAGTTCCCTTGGCTAATCCTCTGCCTGTGGCGCCAGCACCCCAGTTTCTAGATCTGGTCGGGGTGCCGGATTCTGTCCCAGTTGCCCCTCTTCTAGTCCAGCTCTCTGCTGTGGCCCGGGAGTGCAGTGGAGGATGGCCCAAGTGCTTGGGCGCTTGCACCCACGTGGGAGACCAGGAAAAGCACCTGGCTCCTGGCTTCAGATCGGCACAGCGCACCGGCCGTAGTGGCCATTTGGGGGTGAACCAACGGAAAGAAGACCATTCTCTCTGTCTCTCTCTCTCTCTCACTAACTCTGCCTTTCCAAAAAAAAAAAAAAAAAGAAAAAAGAAAAGAAAACAAAACAAAAACGAGAAATACAATTGATTGGACATATTGAAGTGGAATATTTGAGATAAAATTTCAATTACAAATGAATGTAAGTAGGTAGACACTGGTAGCCTCAAGGTTCAACTTAACTCAGTAGCTCTCACAAAGTAAAACTGTATAGGGTGATAAAACTTCCAGAGTAGTAGAAAAAATTAAAGATGAGTTTTTAAGATTTTAAAAAAGGAGGAATGTATGAACAGTGGTGAGAAAGATGACATTTAATGTAGTATGGGTGGTGGATCACTTCCTTATGTCAAAACTGAAAAAAAAATATGTCAACTTGAGAAGTTGATCAACAATCTAAAATAATGAGTTTAGTTTCAGACAGGCTGAATTTAAACTGTAAGTATGCAGCCAGACAGACAGGTGGACATAATCTATGACAAATAGGGAGAAAGAGGTAAGAGAAGCATCTTCAACATAAGAAAGAAGGGTAAATGAAATGTTGGAGAGGAAACACAGAGCAAGAGAAAAGTTAACAATGATTTCTTTGAGAATGCCATGATTGTAAATTGGATATCAGTTGGCGAAATAGTGAGAATTCAGGAGGTTTGGATAGCAGCAGAAGAATCTAATAGCATCTTGGATCTTAGAAGGGAGACATCAGACAGTCAAGACAGTAGTGACAAAGTCTGTGCTGAGATTATGAAGACTGAAACAAATATTTGATTTTAAGAATACAAACAACTTTGGAGAGAATGTTTTGGCTGTAGTGGTTAAAGGGAATGAGAGTACAAGCCTGGTAAATACAATATAAAAAACATCAAGACAGTAAATATAAACTAAGCATTCTTCAAAGAAGGCCAATGCTTAAAAGCTCTGAAATTAATGTAGTATCTGAAGCAGATGAGGAAAAACTGGCAGTTTCTGATTAGATTTAAGGATAGATATGAGCCAACATAAAAACTTAGAGAAATGAATTAAGAAAAACTAAAGCTGATAATAGTAAAATGGCAAATAATATTGGCTCAAAAGTTTGGGTGTTCTCATGGAAGATACACATAGTTTTGCAGGAGAGAGACAAAATAATAAAAAAACAAACCTTCCCCCGCCATGGAGCGATTCATGTTGGATATCGATAATCAGCTCCGAAACACTGGGGCTCATGTCATCTACTCAGAATGACAGAAGTTGGCCAGAGAAAGGGGAGTGTAGAGACGTTTTGGAGATGCACCTTTGGCTTATTTAATAGGGAAGAATCAAGGAATGAGCAATGAAAGTGTTTAGCCAGAATAAAATTATTTTGTTGTTCAGCACTAAAATATAAGTGTTATGTTTTGTGGCATTATACACATGAGCTCTATAATCCAAACAGTGAAAAACTGAGTGAATTTATCCCAAAAAGACCATTGTTCAAATCCATTGTTTGTTTCTTTCCCCCCACAAGAGAATAAATGAGCAGCTGGACACCTGTGTTCTTTGCCCATGTGCAATGCTAGGCCATTTTGTCCGTTTCAGTTGATTACTAACAAAATACTTTTAGAAATTTCTTTTATATGCCACTGATTTATTAGTACTGACAACTTACAAGGACAGAGTAGTGTCCTGTAAATATTGAGAGAGGATGATGTGAATTACTAAGAGAGGGGAAAGTCACAAAATGAAATGAAAAGGAAATGTTTAGACAGATATAAAAATAAACCATTCTTTTAAAAAGAAAGTAGAGAAAGTATATTAGCTGTATGGGCTCCAGATTTCCTATAACATTTTTATATCTTGAACATGAGTTCTACAGTCTTTTAAGTCCTGTTTCAAAAGATTAGGAAAACAATGAGGGGTGGGTTTTTGGCACCGTGATTTATGCCACCTGGGTTTAGTCTCACCTCCAGCTCCCAGTTCTAGCTTCCAGCTAATGCAGACCAGAATAGGCAGTGGGTGATGGCTCAAGTAGCTGGACTCACGCTATCCACGTGGGACATCCGGTTTGAGTTCACATCTCCCAGTTTTGTCCTGCCAAACATTAGTCCTTTAAGGTATTTGGTTAATAAACCAGAAGATGGGAGTGCTCTTTTTCTTTCTTTCTTCCCCTCACTCTCATTCTTGCTCTCATTTCTCGTCTGACTCTCAAAAGAAAAAAAGTAAATCACAATGAGTGTGGACATACTAGAATAGCATTTGCTTGTTGATGTTGCTGTTGCTGCTTATTTATCTGAGAGGCAGAGAATCATAGAGAGAGAGATCTCCTACCTACTAGATCACTCCCACATGACTGAAAGATGTGAGGCCCAGGCTGGGACTGAAGCCAGGAGCTGGCAACACAATCGTGGTCTCACATGTAGGTAATAGAAATACAATTACTTGAGTCATCACCATTGCCTCATACAGTGTGCATTATGAACCAACTGGAATCAGGAGACAGAGTTGGAACTTGAACCCAGATACTCCAATGTGGAAGATGGATAGTTTAAATGCCAAACTAAATGTACTTCCCATTTTTAAAAAATAATGTAATATTGTAAGTAAAGTAGCAAGTGAAATTTTAGGATTTAAATATGTAATCATTTACTAAAATGATGTGCAGATTTAAGGTAAGCTTATTTTTTAGTTTTTTGGTCATAAGAAAGACATATTCTTGAAAATGCAAAGATTTTTGTCTTTACATTCAAGTCATTTTAAATATTCTGGCTAAAGTTGTTGCAGAGAATATACTCAGGGATACTTTTGAATGATGTGTCAGGCAGTGATGAGAACAATCAATCCTCAATTTAACTGGTTTCAACTATTTGGAAGCTAAGATAAACTTTCTAAAAGTTCATAAAATAGTGTGTCTCTGGTATAGTGAAATATAAAACTCCAAGAGGGATTCAGTACTGAAGCACACATGAATTAGAAATGGCGAAAGTGCCCATGTGGGAAAGAGGTAGAGCTGTTAGCAACTGAGATTGCATTTGATCTAATGATTTCAAAACTGCTACTTGTACTTTATAGTTAGTAAACAAATCACAACAGCTGCAAATACTACAGCATATCAGAACATATAAACAAAAGTAAGATATTAGAACAATTTTGTCAATTTCTACTTACTTGATAGTTAGATTTTTTTAATTCTGGTTTTTCTAGTCTGCTCATATTCAGTTCATGACCTGCAATGTTTTATCTAAGAATAACTTCTTGTCTTGATTGAAAGCTTGACCACTGTCAAAATCTTAATGCCTAAGGTCACAAGAGAAAAGTGATTCATCTTTATTCAAATCCATTAGAAATGAAATCTTTACTTAATATATGCTAAACTGATCTTCTGTATATAAAGAGAATTGAAAATGAATCTTGATGTGAATGGAAGGGGGGAGGGAGAAGGAAAGGGGAGGGTTGCGGGTGGGAGGGAAGTTATGGGGGGAGAAGCCATTGTAATCCATAAGCTGTACTTTGGAAATTTATATTCATTAAATAAAAGTTAAAAAAATAAAAAAGCAATAAATATCCTCCTCAAAGTATTTTCTCATGGGTTTTAATACTAACATGCTATTATTTTATAAAACATTCTTTTGAGATGGATTCCTAGAAATTGTTCTCAATTTGACTAATCAATCTGTATTCAGGTGTTTTTACCAGTATATGAATCAAATTAAGGCCATAAATAATAATAATAATAACAGCTAAGTTTCTCCAGCTCAATTCATTAAGTTGAACAACTTTAGGAACTAAGATCAGAAAATTTTGTCCTTACGTATTTGTGTGTGTATACACTCCTGAATCGTAAGTACAGAGCCTGACAACTATATTCCTCCTGTTTGACATTTATCACTTCCTAAATGAGGAACTCCCTTTAAAAGTCATTGATGGCTTCATCCACAAGGATGGCAATAACATTCACAAATGAGGGCTTCCATGGCCGTCACCGCGGCTCAATAGGCTAATCCTCCACCTGCGGCGCCAGCACCCCAGGTTCTAGTCCCTGTCGGGGCGCCGGATTCTGTCCCAGTTGCTCCTCTTCTAGTCCAGCTCTCTGCTGTGGCCCGGGAGTGCATTGGAGGGTGGCCCAAGTCCTTGGGCCCTGCACCTACATGGGAGCCAGGAGAAGCACCTGGCTTCTGGCTTCGGATCAGCGTGGTGCGTTGACTGCAGCGGCCATTGGAGGGTGAACCAACGGCAAAGGAAGACCTTTCTCTCTGTCTCTCTAACTGTCCACTCTGCCTGTCAAAAAAAAAAAAAAAAAAAAAAAGGCTTCCTGACCAACGCAATTCTCTGAGTATCACTCTACCAAAGCAAAAACATTCACTATATTAAATCTCTATGTAAATGCATGGTTATTGTTAAAGATTTTGACATGCCTCACCTGTCAATAATAAACACAGATTGAAATTAGTTGAAGAGTTGAAAACAGATTTGATTCAGTGATTTCTGACAGTAGGCAAAAGAGTTGAAGTCCACTCTGCTTTTTGCACATCTGATTTGGACGCTTTAAGTGGAAAGGGAAGAGGGGAAGAATCAGGGTGCTCAGTAAAATCACAGACGTGAAAAAGTACAAAGCGCTGGTCAGTTGCACTGATTAGACCAGCTGTGCTGTAAACTACCAGTTATCTGTTAGGATACCACTCTTTCACAGAAACTTGAAGACAGAGGAGAACTCCTTAATGGTTCTATTTCAAAGAATGACTCTCAGGTCTTTCAAGGAGATGCTCCTAAGTTGCAAGAGAGACACACTTACAATTGCAAGCCCTTTTACTGAGTGCTCCAAGAATCAGATGCCAGGGACTTATTATCAGATGAGTGTTGACAAGATTAAATACAAATTTTCCAGGCAGTGTTGAATTTTCTCAGGCAGGAACTTTAGGGGATTTGGGGCCATCCCAGGCACCTGGCCTTAGACTGTTACACATGGTACCAAAAACTTTGGTTACATTTCTCAGGGCTGGGATTTAGACTGAGGAAGCAGAGAGTTCTGCTTTCTCATTCTAATTACCCATCACTGGAATGTGAGCTGGATTAATTGGTCCCATCCAATGAATAGAATGTTGAATAACTGATCATGTATAATTGCTGAGACTAGAACATAAAAGGAATTCCTCCTTCTGTCTTGTCTTGAATAGGCTTGGAGGTACCCTCTCAGGCTTAGTTAAGACTTCAGATGATTTGTCTCCAAACTTCAAGTCTAAGGACTGAACCTGAGATATCATAGAGAAGAAGCAAGTCATCTCCACTGAGTCCACTGGAATGACTGACTCACAGACACCATCTGGTAATAATTATTCATAAGTGATGATCTTTTTGATACTTTAATATGCAATAGGTGAACTATTAAAAATATCTGTTTCTTAAGTGTCATTAAATTTTGTTAGAAGTGTATATTCCTTACTTTGCATTACAAACAATGCCTTACCAGTTTTAAAACAAGACGAGTAATTTTATTACACTGTACTTAGTGCAATTTTACAGTTTTTCACAACATTTTGCTGAAGCCAACGTGGGGCAGATCTCTCATGAAGTGTCACACTCTACAATTTTTGGAAGAATATATTTCCATTTAACAATGGGGATATAGGCAATTCATGTTTTCATTGCAACATATAAATGTCTTAAAATGTAATTATTTGAAAATTATAGGTCACAAATATGCAAATATGCAGCAGTATATGCTCTAGGATTATACAAGCAAATGACAAAATACTAAACAGATAATGATTTATAAACAAAAAGTTAAAAAGTTAGGAAAGGAAATTAAGTCCGAATTGAGGTATTTCAGATCCTGCAATATTAAGAATGTATTCTTGAATATTTCACACTACCTGGTCATCTGTATGTAAATATGCTGATTCATTTGGTTGCTATATTCATTAGAGTTTCAATACCTCCAATAATAAAATCTAATTTAGAAACACTAAATATACTGGTCTTTATAGTAACACTCCCCTAATCATATCTGAAAATAAAAATTTGTTCAATGTTCTATCTTTTTTTTAAAATACTTTGCAAATTTAAAAATGTTTCTTTTCTAACAGTGAGGAACTTTAGAGCCAACATGCACACAGAACTTGGAAATCTTGTTTCCATTAATTTAGACCTGGTATAAATAGGGAGGATATATATTATCTTCTCCTCAATTATTGTCTTCATTTTTTCATTTTTTCTCAGCATCTATCTGGCATCAAAAGCCCCTCCCCTTCATCTTGGTAAGTAAATATTTTACATAGAAGCCTAACAAATCTATGTAACCAATGATGGTTTAGGTTCAACCTGGTCACCCCACTTGAAAATCATCATCTCAAGAACAGAGATGAAGACAAAGATCTTGACTTTGCAACAGGTGACAGAACTGTTGCTAGCCTGACTGTGGTTCAGAGTAATAGACCTGGAGGGCAATTAGCCCAGATTTCATCTTTTCCCCTATCTGTACTTGGATAAAGTAAATGCTTTGTACTTTGCTGAAAATTAAATGTTTCTTAGTTATTTTTTTCTAACTCTTTAATTTTCAGAAAATTTATGATAGGACCTATAACATCTTTAAAATTTAAAGGGAAATTCAGCAAAAATATATAAACTACTTTCTGCATGCATTAGATTATGTTATTTATCAATATATTTGCTATTGTTTGTGATATTATACTGCATATTTTCTGGAAGTATCCATATTTCATACTCATAACATAAAGAAACATATTGTAATAATTTTTAAATATTCATTGCATTTTTCTTAATCAAATTAAAAATACAATTAGCTGAAAATACAGAACACTAAAATTCATGTCATTCTTTGTCAAACATGGAGTCAAAATACTTAGTGTAACTGAAAGATTGATTGCTTCCATTTACCTTGACTCTAAAATAAACATTTGAAAAATGGGACTGCTATTTTCAGCTGGTTGGAGTAAATAAACTAAAGACTTAGAATACCTAACATAAAGGGTTCAAGGTTAGTAACATCTAATAGAAAGTTGATTAAGAGTGTTATGCTTTTAAAGTGGATAAAATCAGTTCTTTCAGGAGCTCACTCTGTTCAGTAACTTCATTTCAACAGCTTGGTTTGCACTTGTGGTCACATTGCTTTTAGATTTATCTTCTTCTACTCAATTTTATACTTGCAGTACATTTCGAACTGTGATGTTTGTTGAGCATAATTACATTATTCCGTCCGTACTATTTTTCTTATATGGTTCTCAGAAACCTACCATTATTATGCACATGACTGCACATGGCTTCATTATTTCCACAGTTAACTTTATGTGTGTATGGGGGTGTGTCGGGGGTGATTGGTTACACAGTGATAACTTTGTGGAGAACTTTGATGCATATTGTTGAAATAGGAACCAGAC
Organism: Oryctolagus cuniculus; assembly: GCF_964237555.1. Classification (NCBI taxonomy): domain Eukaryota; kingdom Metazoa; phylum Chordata; class Mammalia; order Lagomorpha; family Leporidae; genus Oryctolagus; species Oryctolagus cuniculus. The sequence continues at coordinate 27,470,615 of NC_091432.1, read as the reverse complement.
ACATTACAAAATCCTTTATAGTGTAAGACTTAAAGCATTATTTGGTAATGTGTTCAAAGCATTAACAAATATTTCTCCTTTCTATATCTACTCATCTAAATTTATGATTATTCTCTTTAAGATTTATATGTACAATTTGGGACATACTCAATCGTACTTGCCCCAAATGGTGGAGTTAGAAACGTGCCAGGGTATTCCAATACAATCCCATCAAGATGGCATGTACCAATGCCATCTCACTAGTCCAAGTGATCAATTTCAGTTCACAATTGATCACACTGATAGTTCTAAGAGTCAAAGGGATCACACAAACAAGACTAATGTCTGCTAATACTAGCTGATAGAATCAAAAAGGGAGAGAACGATCCATCATGGGAAGCAGGATACACAGCAGACTCACAGAATGGCAGATGTCCTAAATAGCACTCTGGCCTCAGAATCAGCCCTTAAGGCATTCGGATATGGCTGAGGAGCCCATGAGAGTATTTTAGGCATGGAAAGCCAAGACACTCTGGAAAAAAAAAAAAAAAAAAAAAAAAAAAAAGGAAGACCTAAATGAAAGATCTCTGCGAGTGAGATCCCAGTGGAAAGAACTGGGCCATCAAAGAAGGAGGTACCTTTCTCTGAAGGGAGGAGAGAACTTCCACTTTGACTATGACCCTGTCGGAATAAGATCTAAATCAGCAAACTCAAAAGGCTTCCATAGCTTTGGCAACTCATGACTAGAGCATAGGGAGATTACTGATGCCATAAACAAGAGTGTCAAATTGTTAAGTCAACAACAGGAGTCACTGTGTACTTACTTCTCATGTGGGATCTGTCCTTAATGTGTTGTCCAATGTGAAGTAATGCTATAACTAGTACTCAAACAGTATTTTACACTTTGTGTTTCGGTGTGGGTGCAAACTGATGAAATATTTACTTAAAATATATTAAATTGATCTCCTGTATATAAAGATAATTGAAAATGAATCTTGATATGAATGGAATGAGAGAGGGAGTAGGAGATGGGAGGGGTGCGAGTGGGAAGGAAATTATGGGGGGAAGCCATTGTAATCCATAAACTGTACTTTGGAAATTTATATTTACTAAAAAAAAGAAAAAGAAAAAAAGATTTATATGCTAAAGAGCAATTTTTTTTAAAGATTTATTTATTTATTTGAAAATCAGAGTTACACAGAGAGAAAAGGAGAGACAGAGAAAGAGAGAGAGAGAGGTAGAGGGAGAGAGAAAGAGAGAGAGAGAGAGAGAGAGAGAGAGAGAATCTTCCATCTGCTGGTTCACTCCCTATTGATTGCAATGGCCAAAGCTGTGCTGATGTGATGATCTGAAACCAGGATACAGGAGCTTCTTCCGGGTCTCTCATGAGGGTGCAGGGGCCCAAGGACTTGGGCCATCTTCTACTGCTTTCCCAGACCATAGCAGAGAGCTTGATCTTAGTGGTGGGATGCCGGTACTGCAGGCAGTGGCACCAGGCCCAGGAGCAATTTTTATTTTAGGTAACTTCATGTTTCACATTTAGGTCAAAATATGATTTCAAAATCCTTCACTTGCTAAAAAAACAATGGATATCTCTTAAAATGGCTTTAAAGGCCATTAGTACTCACCTAGTAACTTTCACTTTTGATCTTTTGTTATGCCACATGGTATATGTTATAAAAAAAGATTGCTTTAGACTTATATCTAAGATTTTTAAAAATTAGCTAATTGTTCATGCATATTACAAGGTACATTGTTAATGATTCTTGAGATGATTTCTTCATTCTACAGGTCTCAGTTAAGCCCTACTTATAAAGTTCAATATAATCATTTTCTTGGATATTCTACTTGCATCTCTAACCTAGCACATTAGAAACCAAATACCTCATCTTTAGGCCAGCAGGTATTTCTTCCTCATTATCCCTTTCTTAATAAGCAATGTCAGGAAGAACATACTTGTTCAAACCAGAAAACCGGCAACAACATTTACCCACTGCATTCTCACCACTTACATTCCTTTTACCTAATCATGATATATAGTTTCTACTTTTAAAAAAATCCCTCATGTTTATCACCATTCATTGTACATTAAGTTCTTGCATCTTAACATTTGAATTGAGGGGTGGGCATTGCGGTCTTATCACTTGGAATACCCACATTTCATTTGGAGTCACTTGCACCTCTGCTATGATACAGCTTTTTGCTAATACTTATCCTGGAAGGTAGTAGATGATGAATCGAGTACTTGAGTCCTGGCCACCCACGTGGAAAACTCAGATGGAGCTCTAGGGAACCGGCTTCAGCCTGGCCTAGCCCCGCATTTTAGAGCATGTGAGTATTAAAACAGCAGAAGGAAGAGCTCTCTCTCTCTCTCTAATTCCCATTCCCCCTCATGGCTATACTCTTCAAAAACAAATAAATAAACATTTCTAAAAATTCTGAATGGATACACTAATATTTTCCAGCCTCACCTCAGCGTCCTCTCCAATTCATTCATAATATTACCAATAGAATAATTTATTTATAAAATGATTTCATCCTTATTTCCTGCTTTAAATACTTCAGTAACTCTGCATAACTTTCAGGACCAATGATTCATCAGTCCTTCTCCAGCCTCATCTCAAACCACATTTCCCTTTGTGATTTTACCATAATAAATGATAAGAGATTTATTGAGGAAGTTGTGTGATTTTGTGCTGCTATGACTTGACACCAGTCAATTTTTTTGCCTTTTGATAAATTCTTTACAAAAATTTAAAGTTGAAAACTCAAGTAAGATAATATTCCTCTAGAAATCCAATGGTGGCTCTGGGATCGAAGTCTTAGTCAGATGGTCTCTTATGTTCTAACATAAAATGTCTCTCAGGGGCTGGTGCTGTGGCATAGCAGGTTAAAGCCTCAGCCTATAGTTCCAGCATCCCATAAGGGCGTGGTTCATGTCCCAGCTGTTCCACTTCCTATGCAGCTCTCTACTGTGGCCTGGGAAAGCCATGGAAGTTGGTCAAAGTCTTTGGGTCCCTGCAACCATGTAGGAGACCAAGAAGAAGCTCCTGTGGCAGCCATCTGGAGAGTGAACCAGTGGATGGAAGACCTCTCTCTCTCTCTCTCTCTGTCTCAGGCTCTCTGTAACTCTGCCTTACAAATATAGTAAATAAATCTTTTTTTAACTTTTATTTAGTAAATATAAGTTTCCAAAGTACAGTTTATGGATTACAGTGGCTTCCCCCCTCCCAATAATTTCCCTCCCACTCGCACCCCTCCCATCTCCTGCTCCCTCTCCCATTCCATTCACATCAAGACTCATTTTCAATTATCTTTATATACAGAAGATCAATTTAACATATTTTAAGTAAAGATTTCATCAGTTTGCACCCACACCGAAACACAAAGTGTAAAATACTGTTTGAGTACTAGTTATAGCATTACTTCACATTGGACAACACATTAAGGACAGATCCCACATGAGAAGTAAGTACACAGTGACTCCTGTTGTTGACTTAACAATTTGACACTCTTGTTTATGGCATCAGTAATCTCCCTATGCTCTAGTCATGAGTTGCCAAAGCTATGGAAGCCTTTTGAGTTCGCTGATTTATTCTGACAGGGTCATAGTCAAAGTGGAAGTTCTCTCCTCCCTTCAGAGAAAGGTACCTCCTTCTTTGATGGCCCAGTTCTTTCCACTGGGGTCTCACTCGCAGAGATCTTTCATTTAGGTCTTCCTTTTTTTTCCCCAGAGTGTCTTGGCTTTCCATGCCTAAAATACTCTCATGGGCTCTTCAGCCATATCCGAATGCCTTAAGGGCTGAATCTGAGGCCAGAGTGCTAAAAGATTTTTATTTATTTATTTATTTTTTTTGACAGGCAGAGTGGACAGTTAGAGAGAGAGACAGAGAGAAAGGTCTTCCTTTGCCATTAATTCACTCTCCAATGGCTGTCAAGGCCGGCACGCTGTGGCCGGCATACCACGCTGATCTGATGGCAGGAGCCAGGTGCTTCTCCTGGTCTCCCATGCAGGTGCAGGGCCCAAGGACCTTGGCCATCCTCCACTGCACTCCCGGGCCACAGCAGAGAGCTGACCTGGAAGAGGGGCAAGTGGAACATAATCTGGCGCCCCGACCGGGACTAGAACCCGGTGTGCTGGTGCCGAAGGCAGAGGATTAGTCTATTGAGTAAATTAATCTTTAAAAAAATCATGCAGTCCTCTATCATGATCTTATAATATTTTAGTGCACCTCATTTTCTGATCTTGTCTGATAGACTGTAACTCCATTGAGGGCAGATATCATATGTTATACTATGACAGTTAATAGTAAAACTGGTTCTCAAAGATTTATTTCATTTTACTGTATTAAGTGGAGGTCATTTGTATGTCTCATTCGTTTTAGTTATGCCTAAGTGTCCAACTCCATTGCTTGTTTTCTTAGGTGCTTCCTTAATTAATGATAAAACTTTTCTCAAGGACTTACTTTCTTTTACTGTATTAAGTGCACGATATTCTTATGTCTCACAAGTTATAGTTATGTCTAAGTGGCCCCAAAAGAAGTACCATTCTTGGGTGATTCTTTAAAGTTAATTAAGTTTCTAAAAAGAAGTATTTTTTAAAAAACATTATTTTAGCTGGTATTCTACATGCTTTAAATGATTCTTGTAATGGAATAGTTATACTACCTAATTGCTTGGTAGATGGAATGAATGTTGATTCATATAGAGATTAAGAAATCCTTAGTGTACAGTGAAGATACCTGGTTTGATATTACCATGACTGGATAATAAGGAAGAGTTTGGAAAATAACTCTTCTTCCTTTGATGTCTACCCTTGAATTACAAAATGCATTTCAGTGCAATGTATGAAGAAGATAGTAGCAAAACACCATGTTTCCTAGTCATATACTAGCAACATTTAAACACTGTAAATGAAGGCACATTTTTGTTTCTTATTTTGTTTTTGGAAACAGTTGAGCTTGTTCAAATATTTTGATGACTTGTTAAGTCTGAGAAGAGTTGTAGTAATTTTGTTTCAAGAAGCTTTGAATGTTACATACTAAAATAGAATTTGTTGAATTAATCTGGTGTCATGAAGCAGGAGAGATACTACTTTGATAATTGCATGAAATGTAATTATCAAATTGCCACATTGTTTTTACATAGAGTAATAGAGTGATTCTAAATTTTTAGGAAGCTCGTATAAATTGTATGTAAATATAAAATATTCAACATTTTTAAAATGTCACCAGGAAGTTAACAGAGTAAATGTTCTTTTAAACATTTCCCCAACTAGTATTTTAATTTGTGTGTGTGTGTGTGTGTGTGTGTGTCTGTGGTTACATATGCATTTAAGTGCCAACAATTCCATGGTTCTAATTATGTCCAAAATTTTTATTTCTTATTTATTTATTAAAATTCCTGTGTGTAATTCTGTGATAAAGAATGCAACATAAATATTAAGATCCTCCTGTTAAATTCAGGTTTCCAATGTCATCACCTAATGTCTGAATTAAGATCAGCTATTTACTTGCCTTTGCTGTGCTTTCCTCCTTTTTAACAGGAAAAATAGTAATGATGCAATCCTATAGCTTGAGGATTAAATGAGTTAAGATCCACGATTTAGAATTACAAACTATTTCTGCAAACAAATCATTATTTTTAAAGACTTGTTACACACACACACACACACACACAAACACAGGTAGAAAAATCTTTCATCTGCTGATTCATGTCCCAAGTGGCCACAGCAGCGAAATAACAGGAGCTGGGCCAGGCTAAAGCCAGAGGTAGGAACTCCATTCTGATCTCCTATGTGGATGGTACTAACTCATGTATTTCAGCTTTCATCCACTGTGTCCAGCAGCATTAGCAGAAATGGAGCAGCTGGGACTCAAACCATCACTCTGACATGCAATTCTGGTATCCTAAGAAGTGGCTTTAATTCACTGTGCTACTATGCCTGACTCAAAATCAGTTATTGTCAAAGCTCAACATCACTGTCAAGCAATATTTGCTTATGCTCATCATTGTAAGCAATCATATTAAACTACTTCTGGTTAAAATCACGTATCTGAGGGCCAGATTTTTGGTATAGCAAGTAAAGCTGCCACCTGTGATGCTGGCATCCCATACTAGCACTGGTCTATGTCCTGGATGCTCCACTTCCCATCCAGCTCCCTGCTAATGACCTGGGAAAAGCAGCAGAAAATTGCACTAGTGTTTGGATCCCTGCCACCCATGGGAGAGACCTGGATGAAGCTTGTGGATCTTGCTTTGGCCTGGTCCAGTGTGTCCACATTGCCACCTGAAGAGTGAAGCAGTGGATAGAAGATCTTTCTCTGTCTCTCCCTATCTCTCTCTTTCTCTGTAACTCTTTCAAAACAAATAAATAATTTTTAAATTTATTTTTAAAAGACTTATTTATGTATTTAAAAGTCAGAGTTACACACAGAGAGAAGGAGAGGCAGAGAGAGTGAGAGTGGTCTTCCATCCACTGGTTTATTCCTAATTGGCCGCAGCAGCTGGAGCTGCGCTGATCTGAAGCCAGGAACCAGGAGTTTCTTATTGATCTCCCATGTGCATTCAGGGGCCCAAGGACGTGGGCCATCTTCCACTGCTTTCCCAGGCCATAGCAGAGAGCTGGATCAGAAGTGGAGCAGCCGGGACACGAACTGGAGCCTATATGGGATGCCAGCACTGCAGGCAGTGGCATTTACCCACTACACTACAGCGCTGGCACAATGAATCTTTTAAAAAATTACATATCTGCATTATTACTGTAGTTGGCATAATGATTTGTAAAATAAACTAGGACCATAATTATGGGGAAAAAAGTGCACGGTTACAACAACAACAACAACAACAAAAAGCATAGATAAAAGCCAAGATCTTAAAATTGAGCTTTTAGCTAAAAATATTCTTTAGAAGAATATAAGGGGTTGTTTCCTGTCTCACTTTCCTGTCTGTCTTTCATTCTCTTTATGCCACCCCTCCAACAACTCCCTATCATCCTCTCTTCCTCCATCTCCTACTCTCTCTCTTGCCGTGTACATGTATGGGAGTGTTTGCTTTGTATAAAGTTTTGTGTAGTTGGCAGCATGGTAACTACAGGGAAGATGTATGTGAAGGTGAATTCTAAGCACAAATAAAATACCTGTGAATTGATCTGCTTTTAAGTTGATTCTGTCTTACATTATCTATCACTAAGTCCTTAATTGAATAAAAATGTAAATTTGAAATTTATTGGAAACAGTGCAAAAAATTTTCTAAGGGTTATAAGAAAAAAATTCACTTGTGATATTTATTGTTTCATGAACTGCAAGTAATTTATTCAATGAACATCAACTACTTTTCCTGTCACACGCAGATGGTTTCAGTGACTGATTTTAATGACCATGAAAAAAAAAAATCATTAAAGCACAGCCAAGTTGCTCAGTTTGTTTTAAATGTTTTGCTTCCAGAATAGCCATATGCAAACTTTCACACGGAAGAATCTTTCCAAATAAAATGAAACCCATTTGAAATTTGATCCATGGGACTGGTGCTGTGGCATAGTTGATGAAGCTATCCCCTGCCGTGCCAGGATCCTATATGGGCGCTGGTTTGAGTCCCGGCTGCTCCACTCCCGATCCAGCTCTCTGGTATGGCCTGGGAAAAAGTAGAGGATGGCCCAAGTTCTTGGGAGAACTGGAGATAGCTCCTGACTCCTGGCTTTAGATCAGCACAACTCCAGCCGTTGTGGACAAATGGGAAGTGAACTAGCAGATGGAAGACCTCTCTTTCTCTCTGTCTCCCCCCAACCCCGTCGTCTCCTCTCCCTTCTCCCTCTCTCTGTCTTTCCTTTTCTTTCTGTGTAACTCTGACTTTCAAGTTAATAAATAAATTAAAAAATATTAATCCCAAGGAATTGGGTCCTGTCTAGTATAAATGTGTGAAGGGAAATGCTTCATAGTTACATGGTACAATAAATCACTTCTTTTGACTAAGGCTAACTTTAAATAAAATTATAGTTTCATTCTGTAGTATGTGAACTTTCAATAAAATATTTCCTAAAAGTCTACTATTACCATCATAAGAACGTGCCTGCACACACACACACTCACACACACACAATGCATTGCTTTACAGAAAAGTTAATGGTTAGTGAGTCTTATAATTTCACATGCTTACTTGCTATTATCACAAAGGATTTTTATCACAATCTGACTTTTCTCTCTGTACTTTTAACATATGAATAAGTCAGTGTTCAAAAACACCTCATTAAGATCACAAAGAAGAATTCCATATTAACTTTGTAGCTGTGAAGACTACTGTCACCCTGCAGCCACGTGGCTAAAGTCACAATCCAAAAAACAAAAAGGATCAAGACCCTTTTGGTTTATCATCTTCTAATTAGTAGTTTATATATTATTTTTCATTCTGACTGGAATTCGTGCACAAATTCTAACTTCAACATTAGCATTAAGAACTGCAAGCTACATTCTTGTCTGTACAAGTTGGTCAAAGGACCAAAGAGCAGAGTAAATGCAGAGAAAGTATTGTTTGCACTCAATAGGTACAACACATCACTTACATGGGACTCTACTTCAAGGTAACTGCAAAGTAAAAAACATTCCGACCAAAATTATTTTGACAGTGACTATTGAATTGAAGACAGAATCATTGAACCTGTGTAAAAATGTGGTTTCTTCTCAGTGTTGACAACCAATGCAGTTGAAAACTATTGAAGTTCACTATAATCTAGGTATAGTCCCAAAGTCCACAGTGGTTTAAAATATTCAGATATTGAAAACGACAGCAAAAAACATGTGGTCACTAGGTATTTCTGAGATTAAAACACAATCAAGGTGCCTGCATTGTTATGGAGCTGGTAAAGCCTCTGCCTGCAGTGACAGTTTCTCAGATGGGAGCCAGTTCAAGTCCCAGCTGCTCAACTTCCAATTCAGCTCTCTGCTATGGCCTGAGAGAGAAGTAGAACATGGCCCAAGTCCTTGGGCCCCTGCAACCACATGGGAGACGCAGAGGAATTTTCTGACTCCTGGCTTCAGATCAGCCCAGCTCCAGCTGTTGCAACCATCTGGGGAGTGAACCAGTGGATGGAAGATATCTCCCTTGCTCTCTCACTCTCTCTCTCTGCCTCTGTGTCTCTGTAACTCTACCTTTCATATAAATAAATAAATAAATCTTGGGGCCGGCACTGTGGCTCACTTGGTTAATACTCCACCTTGTGGCACCGGCATCCCATATCGGTGCTGGGTTCTAGTCCCAGTTGCTCCTCTTCCAGTCCAGCTCTCTGCTGTGGCCCAGGAGGGTGGTGGAGGATGGCCCAAGTGCTTGGGCACCTGCACCTGCATGGGAGACCAAGAAAAAGCACCTGACTCCTGGTTTCGGCTTGGCACAGCGCCAGCCGTATCAGCCATTTGGGGGGGTGAACCAAAGGAAGGAAGACCTTTCTCTCTCTGTCTCTCCCTCTCTCTCTTTCTAAAACTCTACCATCAAATAAACAATTTTAAAAAATAAATAAATGAATCTTAAAAAAATAAAAAAGCACACATACTGGTCAGCGCTGTGGCTCACTTGGTTAACCCTCCACCTGCGGCGCCAGCATCCCATATGGGCACTGGGTTTTAGCCCCGGTTGTTCCTCTTCCAGTCCAACTGTCAGCTGTGGCCCGGGAGGGCAGTGGAGGATGGCCCAAGTGCTTGGGCCCCTGCATCCACGTGGGAGACCAGGAGGAGGCACCTGGCTCCTGGCTTTGGATTGGTGTAGCGCCAGCCGTAGCAGCCATTTGGGGAGTGAACCAACAGAAGGAAGACCTTTCTTTCTGTCTCTCTCTCACTATCTAACTCTGTCAAAATAAACACACACACACACACACACACATATATATAATCCAATCAGGTATTGATGATTCATGGGGACATCTAGAAGTTTTGTAACACCAAAAAAAAAAAAAAAAAAAAAAAAACCTCATCAACAAGGAATATGTAAAGTAGGAAGACATGATAGCTCTGTGGAACAAAAGAAATTTAATACATAAATTTACTCCATTGAAAAAATATTTTCAAGATTTTTCTCTAACTTTTCTCATCCTACAGTTAAACACTCTCATCCTCCAATTGTAACCGCAGTCACCAATGAAAAATAATTTAAATATTGGGAAGAGTTGACTTCATATGCACAGTCAAGTGTGTATCTTATGTGAATTATAATTTTAACAGTATTCCTTTCTCAAATTTAGAATATTTTTCATAGGTAACTGTTGTTGCAACATATAATGCTGTTAACATATTTTAACAGATAATATGAGAGTTTCTTAAAAATTTCATTGAAATTGAATAATATGAAAAACTATTCATGGATTTAAAAATTGTTCTACATCAAAGTAAACATCTAACTTCATTTGTCATGAATATTTAAAAGTAATACCACATATGGTAACACATAACACCATATTATATTTATCTTACTATTAAACATTTTTGGGCAACTGTGTAGATTCCAACTTTTCCTTTGTATCGGACTGATGATTATTTTTGTGAGTTTCTCAGATTTTTGGCAGACTACTTTGTGTGTGTGTGTGTGTGTGTGTGTTTAAAGTCTAGGTAAGAACAGAACAGATGTACACCCTCAGCAGATTTGTAACTGTGTCTTGCCACAGGTTACAACACAGATCAGCCATGAGGGCAGTATGGTAGTGTGGGAACACTGTAGTTTTTAGTACCACTCTATTCCTCTCTACGAAGAATTAGAATTTTTGCTAGTGTCTAATTAATTACTATTTATTTATGCTTTATTCCTCATGCTTTTCATAACAACTTCATAAAAATATCAATAATCAAAACTCACTTAACATGTGGTGCCACGTTCCGTTTTGGCTGGTGTTCAGTGCTTACGTGTCATAATAAATAGTTCTGCCAAAATGTTACCAGTCTGCAAAGTATATTTTTAGATTCTTCATCCAAGGATATTATAAAACAAAGTCAAACAACTTCTGGATACATTCATCACAGCTGTCCCAGCATATTACATTGCATACAAAGGAACTGATCTTTGAGCTCTGGGCGATATGTGGTAATCACTACCGTACAATCTGAAGCTTGAAGTTGCCTTCAAGTTATCACCGTCTTGCTGACTGCTGTTTAGCTCTGTAAAGGGCTAGAGCTGCAGCAGTAAAAACTATGGCCCTGGATAATAGAGGAAAACATACTGTTCTCTTTATGTTTGTTAATAGGGCATGACAATTGTTCCCAAACTGCCTGGAAGTCACTGTGTCTTGCTACTCTGGAGTGTGGGATCCGATGCAATGAAGGGCACAGTTATTTAGCTAATGCAAGCAAGGCATTTACCCCCACCCATGAGATGCCAAATACCCAGAGCACTCACGGATTTTGGAAAGTTTTGGAAAGTTTTGGGTTTTACTTGTTAAGCAACAATTAATTTAACCTGTTTATTTGAAATAGGTCAAAAATAGATTATTCTGTTGGACTTAGAAAAATATTCTATTTTTGAAACTATAATTGCCATATGAAATGGTGCAAAACAAGGACTTTGTTCAATATGATTAAAAAAGCATGAATCTTCATCAAAACAACATATATTTAACATCATTTTATGATGTTTGTGATTTCTCAAACACTTGCTTGTAGAATAAGGATCCAAACTCTGAAAATTATTCACTAGGAAAGTAGCATGCTTCTTCCAGACTTCATTCATAATGAGTCCCCCACTGTTTATTATGATAAAATACACAAATCATAAAATTTAATACATTGAGGCTAGTGATGTGGCACAGTGGGTTAATCCTCCACCTGTGGCCCCAGCGGCCCTTATGGGTACCACTTCTAGTCCCAGCTGCTCCTCTTCCAATCCAGCTATCTAGTATGGCCTGGGAAAGGAACAGAAGATGTCCCAGACTCCTGGGCCCCTGAACCCAGGTGGGAGACCCAGAAAGCTACTGGCTTCAGATCGTCACAGCTTTGCCTGGCCATTGCTGCCATATGGGGAGTGAACCAATGAATGGAAGACCTTTCTCTCTGTCTCTCCTCACTGTCTGTAACTCCACATCTCAAATAGATAAATAAAATCTTTAAAAAAAACTTTAAAATTACCACGTCAACTATTTTAACTACACTGTTCAGTGCTATAAAACGCACTTATTGTGTGGTACAACTATCACCTCCATCCATCTCCAGAATGTTTCATTTTGTAAAACTCTGCACTCATTAACACTAATGCTCTCTGCCCCCCCCCCACCCACTGTAAGGCTTCATACTTTCCGCTTGTAAGATTTTGACTACTCCTAGTATCTCATATAATTGGAATTGTACAGAATTTATGTCTTGGTGAATGGCTCATTTTACTTAGAATATTGTCAAGGTTTATCCTTTTGGAAGCATATGTCAGAATTTCATTTGTCTTTAAGACTGTATGCTACAGAACTAAGAACATATATGGTGCATTTTGCTTATCCATTCATCAATTCATAGGCAATCTGCATTTTTTTCATGTTTTTTTTCTGATTGTGAATAATGTTGCAGTTAACCATGTGATGCAGCTAAGATTGTGAATACTTTTGCAGTTTACACATGTGTCCAGATGTGTATTTAATATTCTGTGTTCAGTTCTTTTGGGTGTGTACCAAAACACGAAATTACTGGATCAGGTATAACTCTATTTTTAATTATCTTAAAATCTACCATGATGTTTTCTGCATAGTAACGGTGTCATCTTATACTTCAATGTAGTGTACACATTTTCCAGGTTCTTCACATTATCGCCAACACATGTTATAATCTGTTCTTGTTATTAGTACCATGTTAATGAATGTGAGATGCTATCACTTTGTAGGGTTGATTTGCAGTTCCCTGTTGATTAGTCACTTTGGACACATTGAAATCTGCTTATTTTCCTTCTGTATATCTTTTTTGGATAAATGTCAGTCAAATATTCTCCAGTTTTGAATCAGATAGATTTTTTTTTATTGTTGTTGTTGCTTAGTTTAAAGAGCAAAGTCATCAAGGACACAGACAAAAGGAATATATGCATTTTTCATGGATTGGAAGAATTAATACTAACAAATAACTACACTACTTAAGGCAATCTACAGATTCAATGTAATACCTATCCAAATACCAAGGACATTCTTTACAGAACTAGGAAAAACAATCCAAAAATTCAAATGGCATCACAAATGATCCAGAATAGCCAAAGCAATCCTGAGCAAAAACAAATCAAGTTGGGGGCATCATAACCTGATTTCAAAGCACACTACAAAGTTATTATAATTAAAACCACATGGTACTGTACTAAAAATCAACACATAGATCAACAGAATAGAGAATCCACAAATTAATCCAAATCTGTACAGACAATTTATGTTTGATAACAGTGACAAGAACACACATTAAAGAAAGGATAGATTCTTCAATAAATGATTCTGACAAAACTGGATATATTGAAGATTGAAACTAGATCCCTATATCCTACCATATCAAAAATCACTAAGACAGATCAAAGACCAGAATTTAAGATCTGAGACCATGAAATTGTTAACAGAAAATATATAGGAAAAACTTCAAGATAATATTGTTGGCCATGACTTTTTGAATAAGACTCAAAGCATAGACAACAAAAGCAAAACTAAAAAAGGGGGGGTAAATAAAACTCATAAATTTCCACACAGCAAACAATCAATAAAGTGAACAGATATCAGGCAGAATTTATCAGCAGCTCAAGAAACTCAACAATAAAATCCAGCCGATCTAGTTAAGAAATTGGCAAAGGACATGAATAGACAATTCTCAAAAGAAGAAATTACAAATGGCCAACAAATACTTGATATAAAAGTTCACTATCACTAACTACCAGGGAAAGTCAAATTAGATGCACAACGACATTTCACTTCACCCCTGTCGACTGTTGTCAAAAGAGAGAAACAAATGCTAGCAAGGACGTGGAGAAAGGGGAACTCTTTTTTTTTCCTTTTTTTAATATTTATTGATTTATTTATTTCAAAGTCAGAGATACAGAGATAGAAGAAAGAGACAGAAAGAGATCCTCCTCTGCTGATTCACTCCCCAAAGGCTGCAATGGTTAGAGCTGGGGTGATCCGTAGGCAGGAGAAAAGAATGTCTTTCAGGAATGCCACGTGGGTGCAGGGGCCCAGGCACTTGAGCCATCTTCCACTGCTTTTCCCAGGCATATTAGCAGGGCTTAGGATCTGAAATGGAGCATCTGAGACTCAAACCGGTGCCCATTATGAGATGCCAGCCCTGCAAGCGGAGGCTTAACCTTCAGTGCCACAGCACTGGCCCCAAGCAAAACTTTTATACACTGTTAGTGTGAATGTGAAGTAATGCAGCCATAGTGGAAAACAGCATGGAGATTTCTTAAAAATAAATTAGAAATAGACTTGTCATTTGATCCAGCGATCCCACTACTAGGTATATACTCCAAAATACGAACTATGAAAGAGACACCTGATCCATATGTTTATAGCAGCACTGTTCATAGTAGTCAAAATATGGCTTTAACTTAGGTATTGAATGTATAAACAAAATGTGCTATACATACATACAGTGGAATATTATTCAGCTATTAGAAAGAGTGGAATTCTATAATTTGAATCAAAATGGTTCGAACTGAAGGATATTGTAATGAAATAAGCCAGATACAGAGAGACAAATAATGCATGTTCTCCTTTATATGTGACAGCTAAAAAGGAAGAAAGGAAGAAAGGAAGAAAGGAAGAAAGGAAGAAAGGAAGAAAGGAAGAAAGGAAGAAAGGAAGAAAGGAAGAAAGGAAGAAAGAAAGAAAGAAAGAAAGAAAGAAAGAAAGAGAGAGAGAGAGAGGGAGGGAGGGAGGGAAGGAGGGAGTAAAGGAGGGAGGAAGGGTGGGAGGAAGGGAGTGAGGAAGGAAGAAGGAAAGAAAAGGGATGATGAAAGAAATGGTTGTGTATAAATTTTGATGAGAATACAGTGTTTTGTCAAATTTCATTCTAAATCTCTGTTAAAAGAATTTAAAGGAATTACATGCTACTATAGTTTTAATGATTTTGTGACCATTTTAAAATTTACTTTATTTTTTTTTTACTTTTATTTAATGAATATAAATTTCCAAAGTACGGCTTATGGATTACAATGGCTTCCCCCCCATATCGTCTCTCCCACCCATTTTAAAATTTACTTTATAAGAATGAGCTGCACTTTACTGTTTATAGGTCTTGCATGTTTTCCTAATGGACTTAAGCTCTTTGATTTTTTTATTTCTTCTACTGTTTATTTGATGGAGATATTACATCTTTGATTATAATGTAACTTTTTAATATTTATTTCTTTATTTATTTGAAAATCAGAGTTGCACAGAGAGAGAAGAAGAGGCAGAGAGAGAGAGAGAGAGATAGAGAGGTCTTCTATCTGCTGGTTCACTCCCCAGGTGGCAGCATCAGCCAGAGCTATGCCAATCCAAAGCCAGGAGACAGGAGCTTATTCTGGGTCTCTTACATGGGTGCAGGGACCCAACGACTTGGGCCATCTTCTGCTGCTTTCTCAGGCCATAGCAGAGAGCTTGATTGGAAATGGAGGAGCCAGGACTAGAACTGGTGCCCATATGGGATGCTAGCACTGCAGGTGGCGGCTTAACTCCCTATGTCACAACATGGGGCCCCCCTATAATATAAATTTAAAATGTTATCTCAAAATATTTTAAAAGTAAAGAATAAAAAAGAAAGTTCCTACAGCTTAAAACCAAAGAGATATCTCTGCATCCTTGACATTGAGACCTTATCAGGTACATGATTTGCAGATATATTCTTCTCTCATTCTTTGGATTTCCTTTATACTGCATTGATCTTGTCATTCAACTACAATTTATATGAAGTCCAATTTGTTTATTTTGTTCTATTTTGTTTATGCCATTGGTGTCATATTCAATAAATCAGTGCCAAATCCTGTCTCATAGAGATTTCATTATGTGTTTTTGAATCTTAGAAATGTTGTGTATTGGCCGGCGCCATGGCTAACTTGGCTAATCCTCTGCCTGCAGCGCCAGCACCCCAGGTTCTAGTCCCGGTTGGTGCGCCAGATTCTGTCCTGGTTGCTCCTCTTCCAGTCCAGCTCTCTGCTGTGGCCCGGAAAGGCAGTGGAGGATGGCACAAGTGCTTGGGCCCTGCATCTGCATGGGAGAGCAGGAGGAAGAACCTGGCTCCTGGCTTTGGATAGGCGCAGCGTGCCGGCCGCAATGCACTAGTCATAGCTGCTACTTGGGGAGTGAACCAATGGAAAAAGGAAGACCTTTTCTCTGTCTCTCTCTCTCTGTCTCTCTCTCTCTCTCTCTCTCACACTGTCTAACTCTGCCTGTCAAAGAAAAAAAAAGAATTGTTGTGTATTGTGTATTTAGGTCTTTTTTTTTCTGAAATAATTTCTGCATATGATGTTAATTAATGGTGCAACTTCATTCTTCTGCATTTTTATATTCAATTTTCACAGAATCATTTGTTGAAAGCACTGAGCTTTCATCCTTCAACACATTAATCAAAAATCCCTTGGTCATATTTGCAAGAAATTATTTCTTGGTGCTATATTCTACTCCATACGTCTATGTTTCTATTTACGCCAGTACCACACTGTTTTTATTTTTCAGGTTTTGAAAACAGGAAGTTTGTATTTTCAAGCTTTGTTTTTCTTCTTCCTGGTTGTTACTATTGTTAGTATTTATGGTTCCAGAGATTCTATATTTGGTTTTAGAATGGATTTTTCTATTTCTATAAAACAAACAAAAGTCCTTGGGATTTCAATAGGGTTTATATTGGATCTATCACTCTGAATAGTTGCTAAGGTTTAATATGATTTAGATTCCCAACTGATACAGAAATTTAAACTGGAATGTCATAGGTTGATGGATTAACTATAAAAGGATAACCAATTGTGGTGTATGAAGGTGGGGCCTTTGAGAAGCAATTGGATTGGATTAGCTTGTTAAGGGTTAGTGCTATGAACAAATCATAGTGACTCTATAATATAAATTACAGAAACATAGATGGGTAAATGAGGCCTCTTTCTGCTTCTTGGCTAGCCATATGATTATTTTCCACATATTTCTGGTAACCTCCAGTTAATCCAGATGGCTGAACCAATATGCTGCCTGTGACCTTGAACTGTAACCCTCCAAAACCGTGAGCAACTATTAAAGTAGTGTTGACATCTTTGCAATATGGTTTGCATTTTCCTTTGTGTCTTCTTTAATTTCTTTCAGCAATGTTTCAGACTTATTGTTATACAAGTTTTTCATCTCCTTGGTTTGATTAGTTTCCAGATATTACATAGTTTTTGATGTTCTGGTAAATAGAACATATATTTCATTTCTAAAGTTGGTCATTTATGTCTTTTGTCTTTTTTCCTAGTTAGCCTAGCTAAATGTTTGTTAATGTTATTTACATCTTTTAAGAATCAGATTTTGGGGGTCCATGCTGTGGCTAAGGGAGTTAAAGCCCTGGCCTGCAGCGGCAGCATCCCATATGGGCACAGGTCCGAGTTCCAGCTGCTCCACTTCTGATCCAGCTCTCTGCTGCAGTCTGAGACAGCAATAGAAGATGGCCCAAGTCCTTGGGTCCCAGCAACCTCGTGGGAGGCCCAGGAGAAACTCCTGGCTCCTGGTTTCAGATCAGCTCAGCTCTGGCTGTTGTGGCCACTTGGGGAGTGAACCAGCAGATGGAAGATCTTTCTTTCTGGCTCTCTCTGTAACTTTGGCTTTCAAAAGAATAAAGTAGATTAAAAAAAGAATCAGATTTTGGTTTCATTGATTTTCTCAATTGTTTTCTTGGTTTAAATTCCATTGATTTCTCTACTAATTTTATTATATCCTTCTCTGTATTTGTTTGATGTTCAATTTGTTCTTCTGTCTCTAGTTTCCAAGGAGGAAAATTACATAATTGGCTGCAGATCACTCTTAATGTCAAATCTAGGCATTTAATGCTCTAAATATCACTCTATTAATGACTTTAACTGCACCACAGAAATGTTGATATATTGTATTTTCATTTTCCTTTCTTCTCTTCTGGGATCTGGATGTTGTATTTCTTCACATCTTTGGTTTCATTTCTTTTGTTTGGACACGGTATACCTTGGTATTGCATCATTGTGTATCTTCCTTGGTGTCCTGTTAATGTTAATGTCTAAGGTTTGGTATTTGCTACTAACTTTAGGAAAGAAATTGTCATTATTTCTTCAGTATTCACCTCTGCCCAATTTTCTATTCCTTTTTTTCCTAGTGTTCCAAGTGCAAATATTCCATTTTAACATTTTCCCACAAATACTGGCACTCTCTGCCCTGTTTTTTCACTTTTTTTTACTTCTTTGGATAATTCATACAGTCATATGTTGTATTTTATTATTTCTTCACTGCTGTTCAATGTACTGATGAGCCCACAAAAGCTATAATTAATTTATATTACTGATTTTTATTTTTAGCATTTTCATTTTTATGTGTCTGTAGTTTCCATATTTCTGTGAAATTACCCATCTAATTTGCATGTTTCCATACTCTTCTACCACAAGCTTTAACATAGTTATTTCAAACTGCCCAGTGAGTAGAACAGTTATAAAATACTTGAGACTTATTGTATTGGTTACATTTTTTCTTCACAAGTATTTCTGTCTCTCTTTCAGGATTAGAATTTTTTGATCTATCCTTACTCCAGTTGCAATTAGTACCTTAAAATGGTGCCTTGAAACATAAAGGTGTTTTTATCTTCCCTTCATAGATGAGTCAGGGTAGCTGGAACTTCTCCAGTTGCTTCCTCTCAGTTGTGATGATATTTTAGCAGGTACTGTGATTTTTCTGTAGACAATGTTGTGCTTTTTTAGAGAGACATGTATGGTGGATATTTCAAGTGACTGTTGTTCCCTTTCTCCAGTCAGAACTGTGGCAGGTGATTTATTATCCCTCATCTTCGCTGTGAACACACCTGTTGAATCTCTTGGTAGTGGAGGGAGGGGAAAACCTGCCCGAGTATGACTATGATTGACACCTTGGGGCTTCATACCCTCATGCTAGTATATAGACTTCTGTATGAAGTCTTCGAAATTTCTGACTTGATATTTCTATTGGCTTACATGGAATCTAGCAACTACCTTTTAAATAAGATAAAGTTAGTGTCTATACCTATCTGAAGGCCCTTGTCTCTTAATATTTTGGATGGTGGTAAACAGAATTCTAAAATGAAATTCAAGATGCTTGAACCCCTGCTTAGAGCATTTTGGCCTAGTGAGTAAGATGCAACTTGGAATGTCACATGCCAGATTACGAGAGTTCTAGTCCCAGCTCCTTTCCTGATCCCAGCTTCCTGCTAATGTGTAGCCTGGGAGGAATCAGGATTTCGTTCAATTAGTTGGGCCCCTGCTAGCCATGTGGGACATGATATTAAATTACCATCTAATGTCTTTGTCCTGACGAAGACACATCTGCTGCAGTCATTGGGGTGTAAACAAATAGATGAAAATGTGTGTGCTCTTCTTTCTGTCTCTGTCTCTCTCATCAACCAAAAAAAAATTCTTATCTTCCTTATGTCCATACCATGTATACTCCCTAGGGTGTGAAAATAATGAAATTTATTCTGTGATTCTGTAACTTTACAAGGCTAGATGATTTTGAGAGAGAGATTATTTGGGTGGACCTGGCTGACAACATCAGTGCTTTAAATATAATTATAGCATTTGGAAGCAATGAAATAAGAACAATTTGTGAGAAGGAATCAATGCACCAAGATTCTTAAAGGTTGGGTCTGAAGCTAATGGAATACATGTTAAGGAAAGGTTGACCTTTAAGAGCTAGATACAGATGCTTGTTGATAGCCAGCAAGGAAATGGGGGTTGTCAAATTGTATAGCCTAAAACATCTTAAGTCTTCCAACAACCAGCAAGCAATAACAAGGAAAACAGAAATTGATTTTTTTTTACCCCTCAGAGAAAGTAGATGAGATCTCAATTTACCTGACACTTGTTTTCAACTTTGTGATATATTGAGCTGCTCACCCAGCCAATTCTTAGATTATGACTTACAGAACTGTGGAGCAAAAAGTAGTTGCTCTTTTAAAATACAAAATTGTAAAATGTATTTCAAAACAATAGAAAATTAATTTATGCTTCCCCTTCATTCTCTTACAGGTTTACTTAGTTTGTTGGTTGTCTAGTGGTTGTTGTTCTTATTGTTTGAAAGATATAATTAATATTTTGTCAGCATTATAGACATCTGAAAAAAAACTGAAAATCTCTGTTTGTCTTTTATATATTTCAATGTTCTTTTCAATGTATTCATATTTTACTTTAAATCTTTTGAGCATATGGGCCAAATTATAGTCATCATTTTGTATATTTGAATATAGGTATGAGCCTTTATTCCATTCTATTTGTGTTGCTATTGCATCATATTATTGCTTTCAGTGAGATGTAGTTTCTCCTTCTTCATATATCTAGTAATATTATTGGAATTTTGAATTCAGATTTTCACTTTTTTGAAGTTGTATTTAAATTTTGTTTCAAAATTTTAAGAATTTTATTTTTAATTTACTTTATTAATTTGAAAAACAGTTATATATAGAGAGGGTGAGATAGAAAGAAAGATCCTCTATTTGCTGGTTCACTCTCAAAATAACTGCAATGGCCAGGCAGAAGCCAGGCAGAAGCCAGGCAGAAGCCAGGAGCCTGGATCTCCATTTGAGTTTCCCATATGGTTGTAGGAGTCCAAGCATTCAGGACATCCTTGCTGCTTTCCCCAGGTGCATCAGCGGGGTTCAGATCAGAGGCAGAGCAGACAGAAATGGCTTAACCCATGGTGCTACAAGGGTGGCCCCTGTTTTACCACAAAAAGTTTTGGACTTTCTCCAGCTGGTAATTAAATTACTTAAAGACAAAAATGATTATCTCATTTGTCATTTTAAAATAAGACTACATATAGAGTAGCCTTCAATCTATACATAATTTTTCCCTACTTTTAAAATGTCTTTCTTCTGTGTTGTCAATCAATTGGTCCCCATATTCCCATGTAGCATTTCAACTCTGGCAACATGACAAATGATGGATCTTCTGCCCTGTGTGAACTCTAGGAATATCTCATCCTACAAATTCCAACAAAATATTATATTCTTGTCACTCCTTATTGACAATATTGTAGGCCTTTAATAAACACAGGTCCAGATTTGTATTCAGTCAAAAACTGACAGGTGCTTTATATGTGTAGCTGTCATGAAAATTCTAGGCATTCCGAATCCTAGAAATTCTCAAACACAGTATTAAAAACAAAACTCATAACTTGCTAGAGAATCCTAATACAATTAACCACACATTCTCAACAAAAATAGTGGATTACAGGAGACAATGGAGTAACATATTCAAATTTCTTAAAAAAAGAGTCAACCAAGAATCTTATATCTAGTCAAACTATCGAATGATGTTTCAGAATTGAAAATGAAATGAAGATATCCCAAATTAACAAAAGCAAAGAATTTGTTATTGATCCACCTGCCTAATAGTAAATAATAAATGAATTTCTTTAGACTTAAATCAATTCGGTTTAGGCGATTATACAAATGCAAATACAAAAAGCAAAACAAAAGGGCAGGCATTCATGTAGTGGTTAAGATACCAGCTGAAACATTTGTGTCTCAATTCAGATTGTCTGGATTTGATGACTGCCTCTAGGTTACTGCTAATGGAGACCCTGAAATGCACGGTGATGGCCCATATAGTTGGATTCCCATCACCCATGTGGAGACCTGGATTGAGTTCCCCTCACTGAGCTTCAGCGTTGGTCCACCCCTGCCATGCAAAAGATCTGGAGATAAACTAGTAGATAAAGGTTTTCTGTGTCTCCCTATCTCTGTATGTCTCGCTTACTTTCTCTGTCCTTCTGGCTCTTGAATGAATGAATAACTAATTTTAAAATTGTATCAATAAAGATAATTATTTGATTACATAAAGGAGTACAAATGTATATTCCTTCTTTTTTTCTATTCATTGATTCAAAATGCAATTTTATATAAAGTATATAATGGACTGTTAGACATAGATTGTAATACATAACCATCTTATTATTTTCCAACAGTAATACGAAGGAGGTGGGCAGGAGAAACACATTTAAAATAATTATTTGTTTATTTATCAGACAGAGAGATAGTCCAGCAGAAAGAGAAAGAGAGAGCGTTCCCATCCATTGGTTCATTCCCCGAAATGCCTGTGAATGCCCTGGACAGGATTAGGGACCTCTGGATAGGATTAGGCCTCCTTGGGTAGTGTTACGTGCTGAAGCCAAAAGCTGGAAAACCAATCTTGGTCTCCCAGTACTGTGACAGGAATCAAATTACTTGAGAAATCTCATCAGTTACAAAGAGTTTGCATTGAAGCAGGAGTTAGGGGCCTGAGACTGGAATTGAACCTAGGTATTTTGAAGTTAGAGGCAGACGCTTTAGCCCTCATTACAGAAAGGAAACAATTCCAAATGATAACTCAAATTCACAGGAAAAAGGGAGAATCTAATACAAATCTACAAGGTTATATCTGCCTTTCCTTATTCTATAGGCTTTCTTAAAATGACAAAAATATATAAAGTACTAACTTGTATAATAAAATATTGAATTTGTAAGGTTTATAGATTTAATATGTTAAGAATATTTTTGAAAGGGTTAAAATGGAATAGCATCATTATATCTCAGAATTACCTTTCTGTAATTCTCAAGAAAATTTTGTACAACACTCTGGACCACTTAGAATTAATATATAAGCCAGACTACTCAATAACAGTAAAATGCATTGTTTTTCCCCAAGTGTACCTGGAACATTCTTTGACATAGACCATATAGGAAGTATTTGGAGAAGAAATAATCAATACATATACAGGGATTTATAAGTTTTTAAGTGTATTCTCTGACCACAGTGGAACGGAATTAGAACTACTCAGAAAAAAAGAAAATAGAAATTTGAGGGGGCCGACACTATGGCATAGTGGGTAAAGTATCCGCCTGCAGTGCCGGCATCCCATATGGGCGCCAGTTCGAGACCCAGCTGTGCCGCTTCTGATCCAGCTCTCTGCTATGGCCTGGGAAAGCAATAGAAGATGGCCCAAGCATCCGTTTTGGAGACCGGAAGAAGTTCCTGGCTCCTGGCTTCAGATCTCTGGCCATTGCAGCCAACTGGGGAGTAAACCAGTGGATGGAAGACCTCTCTCTCTCTCTCTCTCTCTCTTTCTCTCTTTCTCTTTCTTTCTCTCTGCCTCTCCTTCTCTCTCTGTGTAACTCTGACTTTCAAAGTAAATCAATAAATCTTTTTAAAAAAAGAAATTTGAGAAAATTCCAAATTTATGGAAATTAAATAACTTTTTTACTAAAAAGATAATACATTCCTAACCAATGTATCAAAATTGAACTCTTAAAGAGGTTAGAATACTCTTTGAGATGAAGAGAAATGGAAATACAAAATAATAAAGTTTATGGAATACAGCAAAAGCAATAGTTAAAATGAAATATACAGCTATACCAGGGAAAAAAAGATCCAAAATTAGTAGCCCAAACTTTACCTTGACCTATTTTTCTTAAAAATATCAAACTAAACCTAAATCAAACAGAAATAATAAATATAGAGCATAAATCGATGTCATGGAGGAAAAACAAAAGAATAAATACAATTAAAACAAATTTGAGTAAAATAAGAAAATAAGTGTTGAGAAACATTTAGACAAATCAGTCAAGAAAAAACAAAAAGCACACTTATTATTAAAAACAATCGTACAAAAGAAGGAAAATTGTTATTGATCTTTTAGAAATAAATCAATAAAGAAATCCAGGAAGAAAGAGGCAAACTTTATAGATTGCAGCATATAAAGAAATGGAATTAATGATCAAGAAACTACTCACAAAGTATCCAAGTGAAAGCAACTAAATTGCAGGATATACCAAACACTTGAAAAATAATTACTAAAAATGTTCTATATACAAAAAAGGGTAGTCGGCTCATTCTATGACACCATCATTACCCTAATAGCAAGCCATCATTCCACAGAGCAATGAGAAAATCCTCCAGTTAATGAGTCTCCTTGACAGAGGCTCAAAAGGGCCTAGATTCATTTACTAATATGATTAAGCAATTGTGTATATTAAGAAAATTTCACCAGGCACTTACCTTTCTGTGATACATGATACAATAAAACATACTCTCTTGACAAAAAAAAAAAAAAAAAAAAAACTATACATCAATTTCTCCCCAAAATGGAAGGGAACATCTTGAAATGAAGCAACATATAAAGTGAACTGTGTATGATAGGTAAAATTGAATCCAGGTTTACAAGTTTATACAACTACACAAATAACAATAGTAGCCCTGCTCATAATAGCCAAGCAGTGGAAACATTCCAAGTGCCCAACCACAGACAAACAGATAAAACGCTGTGTACTTGTACCTTGGAGTATTACTTAGCAATGCAATGGGACAAACTATCTGTTATATGCTACAGTATGGAAGAAACTTGATGATATTATGAAAATCAAATAAGCTGGAAACAGTACATTTATATCCCATTTATATTAAATTTCATGAATGGCAAATAATTGGAGAGAAGATATAGATTTGAGGTTACTTATGATAGCAAATGGGGTCAGGTGGAGGGAATGTGAGGATAGGGAAATGATAGCTAAAAGGTTCTGGATTTCTATTTGTAATGCTAAAAACATTACAAAATTAACTGTACAGATGGTTTCACATATGTGTACTATATTAAAATCTCGAATCTTAAACTTTAAGTGAGTGCATTGCTGTCATTGAATTGTATCTCAGTAAAAAAAATTGCTTTAAAAATGGACAGTTACTTTCTTTTGCATGTGGAAATACAGTTTTCTCAGAATTTACTGAAGAGATAACTCTTTTCCCATTATGAATTCTTAGCATTCTTGTTGAAGTTCAGTTAGAATCATACACTTTGGTTTATTTCTGGGCTTTCTATTCTATTACTTTGCTCTATGTATCTGTTTTTTTATGTCAGTAGCTTACCCTTTAGATTACCATAGCTATGTAATATTTTTGAAACCAGAAAACATGATCTTTGTTCTTCTCACTTAAAATCGCTATAACAGCAAGAGACAGAAACATATATCAGAAACAAGCAAAATTTTGGACCAAAATCTCTATTCAAAGAAATAAGGTAGAAACTATTCTGTCAAAACTACCCAAGAACTTCAAAAAGGAAACATTGTGTTAGTTCTTTTTATGTGTCCTGTTAAGTTCCCCCTCCATAATTTTTATGTTTTGTGAGAAAAAGAGTAAAACATATTTAATTTTATTTGATTTTATGACATTGTTTTCAACAAGCAAATGTTAATTGTGTAAGACTGGACTTCTTGTATTAGTGTTGGAAATTTCCAAGTAACAATTTCATTTAAAGGCCACAACCTGTCTGATTTTTTCCCCAGTAAATGAGGTAAACAATTCTAAAATTCCACAAACCCAGCCACATAGATGTCCACTAATCTCCCTTGAGAAACGATTCATGCAGCCTGTACCAACAAGCTAGCTGTTGGAAGGTAATTGGAGTATGCTACCATTAGGATTTCAGGATGTGTTTGAACTGAAATCTCAGTGTTTTCAGTATGAAAAACTAAGATTGGATGGCTGTAAACCCAAAAAAAGCAATTGAATCATGCTGACCATATTTGCCTTTCTGGCATTTTCTTGGGAATCATTTAAGATTATAAGAGCATTTAACTGTGTTTTAAACAACTATACAATATTTAATAAAAAGTTTACCCAAAACCAACCAAAAAATTTCTTTGACTACTCAGGGTGTTTGTGGCTCCATATAAATTTTATGGTTTTAATTTTTCCATCTCTTAAAAAATGGCATGTGGATTTTAATAAGGATTGCAATTCTTTCTGGATTGCTTTGGATAGTATAGACATTTTAATAATATTACATATTCTATTTGTAGATCACAAAGTGTATTTTATTTAAGTCTTGGACTTTTGTCATTGATTTTATATTTTTGTGAACAAATGCTTCACTTTTTTGTTAAGATTGTGTTCTACTTTTTTGATACTAAGGTAAATGAAATTATTTTCTTGATTTATCACATAGTTCATTGGTAGGATATAGTACTACAACTGAATATGGACCCATACCTTATGCCATACAAAAACTAATTCAAATTGAATTAAAAGATAAAATGGAATACCTGAAATTATAAAGCTTCTAGAAGAAAATATAGGGCAAAATCTTTGTGACGTCGGCCCAGGCAATGACTTCTTGAATATGACACCAGAATCACAGGCAGGCACAAATACATGTCAAAAATACATGAATTGAGTCACCTAATGATAATTTTCATATCTTTCTTTTTCAGGTTATTTATAAATTTATAAACCAAAAACTGTGAGGTAATAATACAAGGAGTTCGTATATACTCCTCACTATATTTCTCCTATTTACATCTTATTTTAGTATCATTATCACAATTATTGTATCACATTCAGCTTCCACTATTTTTTAATATAAACCAATTTTGTCCCTCCCACCTTTCCCAGGCTCTAATATTCAACGTTATGTGTTCAGTTTGAGTTTTTGTTTGTTTGTTTATTTTATTTTAGCTCCCACAGGTAAGGGAGAACATGCAGTATTTGTCTTTCTGTGTCTGACTTTATTTCAGTCAACATGATGTCCTCCGGTTTCATTCATCTTACTGCAAATGATAGAAATTCAATTGTATAGCTGAATAGTTTTCCATTAATATTTATATATCACATTTTCTTTATCCTTTCATCTGATGATGGCCACCTGGCTTGATTGCATATTCTAGTTATTGTGAACAATGCTGCTATAAACATGTGGAGCAGGTAGCTCTTTGATACAATGAATTCATGTGCTTTGGATATATGCCCAGTAGTAGGATTGCTGGATTTCATACTGTAGTACCTTTTCTAGCTTTTTAAGAAAATCTGTTTAGTGTTTTCAACACAGTGCCTGTGCTAATTCACATTCCCATCAACAAAACAGTGTTTGGGCATTCCCCTTTCTCCACATCCTGACCAGTACTCCTTGTATTTTTGTTTGTTTGTTTTTTGACAATAGCCATTCTGACAGTAGTGAGGTGATATCCTATTGTGATTTTCACATGTGGCTCCTTGATTACTAGTGACATGGAACATTTTTACATGTATTTGATGACCACATACATTTTGGGGGAGAACTGTTACTTTACTGTTTCTTAATTGGATTAATTAGCTTTTGCTGTTGTCCAGGAGCTTTCTGAGTTGCTGATATATCCTGGATATTAATCCTGTGTCAAAAAATAGCTGGCAGATATTTTCTCTAATTCTGTGAGATGGCTATTCCTCCTACTGAAGTTTTCCTTTGTGTGCAGAAGTTTCTACATGCTTCCAGATACTTCTAAATGGTAAGAAAAACAAAACAATAAAATGAAAGAGCAACCCACAGAGTAGGAGAAAATATCTACATTCTATATATGTCATAAAAGGTTAATATCCAAAACATCCAAGTAACCCCTACAACATAATAGTAAAATAACAATACTAGTTAACTTTTTAAAAGGGGAAGGAATTGAACAGGCATTTCTACAAGGAAGACATGCAATGGCCAAAAGTTGTATGAAAAGGTGTTCATCATTACTAATTCATAAGGGAAATGCAAATCAAAACTACAGTGATGCATCATCTCATAATCGTTAGAGTGGCTATTACAAGAGAAAAAATAAAGATAAGTGTTGTTGAAGGTGGGGAGAAAAGGAGATCCTTATGCATGCTGGGAGGAATTTAAGTTGTTTCAGGAAATATGAAAAAAAGGATGAAAATTTCTCAAGAAAATTTAAAACTGAACTTCCAAATGGTCAGACAATCCCATTTCTGGATATACACTCCACGGAATTGAAGTCATGATCTCAAAGGGATCTCTGCACTCCCAAGACTCACAAAAGCTAAGACGTGGAATCAAAGTAATTGTTTACTGATGGATGAATGGATAATGAAGATGTAGTAGGGTGATGTAAGTACTTAATTTTACCCTTCTGAGAATTAAATCAGATTATAAGCACACACAGGCACACACCACCATACATGCTCATGCACATAATGCATACATGAAGGAACTTCAGAAAGTTTGCAGAAAATGGAATCAAGACATCAGATTATTTTGCTGCGAAAATATTTGCAATCTATACATATGCAGGAGTCTTCAAAAATTCATGAAAATGTGGATTATGAAGGCATTATCAGGAAACATTTTTTAAAACATTTATTTTATTTATCTGAAAAACAGCATTACAGAGAGAGAAGGAAAAGATAGATAGATATATATAGAGAGAGATCTTCCATCTGCTGGTTCACTCCGCAAATGGCCACAACAGCTAGGCTAGGTCAGGCCAAAATGGGAGCCAGGAGTTTCTTCTGGGACTCCACCATGATTGTCAAGGGCCCAATGACTTGGCCCATTCAATTCTGTCCTCCCCGGCACACTAGCAGAGAGCTGGATCAGAAGTGGAGCAGCTGGGACTGGAACTGGCTGCTATGTGTGATGTCCCCATTACAAGAGGTGGTTCAACCCATTATGCCACAATGCTATACCCTTTTTCCCAAGTTCAAATTGGGTATATACATTAGCTTTTTATGTACTTATTATTTTAACATTTGAAAGGAAAACAGAGCAAGTGAAACAGAGAGAGAGAAAGATCATCAATTTGCTGGTTTCCACAAGAGCTAGAGATGGGCCAGGCTGAAGCCGGATGCTAAGAATTCAAAGTCTCTGACATGAGTCATTGGTCATCCATCAGCTGCTACTTCCTAGGGTCTGTCTGGAGAGAAAACTGGGTTTGGCAATGGAACTGATATTGGAACCCAGGCACTCGGGTTCAGAATGTTATGCCTAATAGCCACTCCTCAGGAGCCTTTAATGCAAATTTTGAGCAAGTGTTCTCAGTGATGAAGCTTAATTAAAAAAAAAATTTAATGAAACTCATGAAAAACATGATGTAGCATTGTAAAAATGTAATACTAAAATTGTCACCCAAAAATTCAGGTAGGAGACTTGCCCTTGCAAAATACTAATGAATTCAAAAAAAAAAAAAAAAAAAAGAACAGGCTAAAGCCTCTAAATACAGTGATTGAAACCACTTTCTTGTTCAACCTCTGCTCATATCCCTTGACATCCAAGCTCCTCTTGCCTACTACAAACAGAAAATGATGGGTTGGACTAAGAGTAGGAGTTTCTGCTCAGTTTAGATAAGCACTTCAAAAGTTGTGTGCTTATCACAACTATCTGCCACTCTTGAGACAGGAAAAAATTACTTCGGATATCTTGCCAGACCAGCTTTACGTATGATTTTTCCCCTTTATATAGTTTTCAGGATAAAAGTATAATGAAAAGCATAAATCTGTATTCTTCTGATCCAGCCAAAGTCAGAAATTCTACAAATCGAAAGTAATGGGTATTTTAGAGGTCAATGGAAGATTATAAATGTCCTAACCTTATCAAAGCATCCACAGTATTCTGACAGTGGATTTTCAAAATAGATTGCTACCTGGTTGTTGACATACCCGTCATTGCACATTTATAGCAAAAATCTAATTATATAAAGAAGGAAAATATGGAAGAAAATAACAACTCAGGAAAATGAAATCATATTAAAGGGAATCTCTCTGTCTTTATAACAAATGACTATACGAAAAACACCGGAAAATTTTTTGCCAATATGAATATTTTGCAACATGTTATACAGCTTCACGTATGCATACAACAAACATACACAGAGATGCCCTCACTAATATACACATTAGTGGCTATTTTACCATTTATTCATGCCCCAAACTGTGAATGTTGCAAAATTATGATTTAGATCTTTAATAATTCAAAAAAGCAAGATGGAATAGATATATAACAGTTTCTACCCAACCAAAATGCTAAATAAAATCAAAACCAATCCTTTTATTCAACTATTGACTTAACACCTTTAGTCACCTTTGGTTATCTGGAAAATGCATGTGAGATGCTGTGAAAAATAAAAATTGAATGTGACTAAGTTCTTTTTTCTTTTTTTTTTTTTTTTTTTTTTTTTTTTTTTTTTTTGGACAGGCAGAATTAGACAGTGAGAGAGAGAGAGAGAAAGAAAGGTCCTCCTTCCATTGGTTCATTCCCATAATGGCCGCCATGGCTGGTGCGCAATTCTGGAACCAGGAACCAGGTGCTTCCTCCTGGTCTCCCACATGGGTGCAGGGCCCAAACACCTGGGCCATCCTCAACTGCCTTCCCAGGCCACAGCAGAGAGCTGGACTGGAAGAGGAGCGACCCAACTGGGACTAGAAACCAGGGTGCTGGCACAGCAGGCGGAGGATTAGCCTAGTGAGCCGCAGTGCCGGCCGTGACTAAGTTCTAACTTTATATTTCTTAGAAAAAAATGAAGAAATTGTAAGTCATTTTTTAATTTTTTAATGAAGGATATTCTTAACCTTTGTTCATAAGTTGAAAAAAATTACTTTGATTACACAGTAATTAATTTTGACCATCAAGAAATTAATTTTGACTATCAATTTTATAGTAAACAACAATTAGAGTATTGCAAATATAATATTATTAGAAGCCTCAAAAGTAGAGGAGGGATTTGCATAAACTCACGGATATAGGAAGAGCATTTCTAGGACAGCAAGAAAGAAGTGGTATTTTAGGCATGAAGGGAAAAAATCAAATATGATTAAAAATGATATTGCAGGCCAGCGCCGTGGCTCACTAGGCTAATCCTCCGCCTTGCGGTGCCGGCACACCAGGTTCTAGTCCCGGTCAGGGCGCCGGATTCTGTCCTGGTTGCCCCTCTTCCAGGCCAGCTCTCTGCTGTGGCCCGGGAGTGCAGTGGAGGATGGCCCAGGTGCTTGGGCCCTGCACTCCATGGGAGACCAGGATAAGTACCTGGCTCCTGCCATTGGATCAGTGTGGTGCGCCGGCCACAGCACGCTGGCCGCGGCGGCCATTGGAGGGTGAACCAACGGCAAAGGAAGACCTTTCTCTCTGTCTCTCTCTCTCACTGTCCACTCTGCCTGTCCAAAAAAAAAAAAAAATGATATTGCAGTCATATTTCAAACAAAATCAGAGGAGTCCATAGATATCTGGCTTGGACACATGGACATTGGTCTGCAGATAACTAGGGACTGTTGAAACTTTTTGGAGAAGTAATAGGATCTAGATTTTACAGTTCCAAATGGTTTCCACTTCCCATTGGAATTAAAGGGAGTATTACAAAACAACAGAACTAGTGTACTCTCAGTACCCATGGGAGTTGGGTTCCAGGACCTCACTCAGGATATCAGAATATGCAGATGCTAAAGTCCATATCAAGTAGAATAGAATTTACATATAAACTATGTATGCCTACCTATCTATCTACTTTCAGTAATATCAAAATTGATTTTACAATCCAATACAATGTAACTTGTTTTATAATTTATTGTTTATGCAATAATGACAAAAATTGTCTATATGTGTTCAATACAGAGTTAATTTTTCCCTGTTTGGATTATGTAATTGGTTGCCTCTGCACACTTGATCTTAGCCAAAAGGCCGAGAAGCAATTGGTTGCCTCTGTATTTATAGAACTCACAGGTACAGGGAGCCAGCTGCAATTATTTGACACCCTGCCAATTTCAGAGCAGAACTGGCTGGTCATTCAGAGTTCTCTTCTTATCATCCTCACTAATGCTAGCTTATTTGACTACAGTCATTAATTTAACTTGGATATTTTATTTATTAGTTCCTCTGCTTTGGCAATTGAGAAACTTAAAAAAAAATCTGAATAGTATTTACTCTTGTCCCAACTCGAAGAGTTTAGTTTTGACAACCTTACCTTTAGAATTTTTAAAAAGCTGGTAAAATTATATATTGAAATTATTAATATTTATCATTCATATTAATTATTAAAATTTATTTCATAAAAGTTTGACAAATGTTTCTCACTTCCTTAATTCCTGCTGAAATGCCTGACACTTTTGTGACATGCACATTTCCTTCACTTTAAGTTAACTGATTACTGTTTTTTATTGAAGTTTAGCACTCTGCTTTTCGTGAGTCTTATCCACTATATTTTAAACACCCAACCATCATTCTTTTGTTAGTGATTAGGTTCACTGAGCTTTCCTTTTCATGTAAAGTTCCTGTCCTACTGCTACTGGGCACAGTGGAAAGAACACAGGTCTTAATCAATACTATGTTGATGAAAGGCAAATACTGAAGACTGCACATAATATGTTTACATGATGAGAAAGTACATTTAAATTCACTCTTATGAGGCCAGAGCTGTGGCTTAGTAGTTTAAGACTCTGCCCGCAGTGTCAGCATCCCATATGGTCAGCAGTTTGAATCCTGGCTGCTCCACTTCCAATCCAGCTCCCTGGTGATGGCCTGGGAAAGCAGTAGAAGATGGCCCAAGTTCTTGAACCCCTGTACCCATGTGGAAGACCCCAAAGAGGCTCCTGGCTCCTGGCTTTGGATTTGCCCAACTTTGGCTGTTGCTACCATTTGGGAAGCAAATCAGTGGATGGAATATCTCTCTATGTGTATAGCTTTGCTTTTCAAATAAGTAAATCAGTCGTTTTAAAATATTCACTCTTACAGCAAATGGTGAATATTATAGTCAAACACCTCAACTTATAGTCAAGCGAAATTTCTTATAATTCAGAGTCTATTCTCTAGACAAAACAGATTATCCCTATGTTATTTTTACTTTTTTAATTGTCCTCTGGCAGGCATTGTCTAAAAGATTTAGTCAGTATCTTTTCTTTGGTGTTTTGGTGATTTATCCTCAGATGCTCCCACAAATACAAATATGTCAAAGGCCTCTCATAAGCACTCTCGTACCTGCTAGAGTGCCATGAGTCTCATTTTTGCTGTCACTGCTTTTCTGCTGTTATTGTCTCTCACCAAGGTTGTAATTTTTATGGAATCATAATATAGTCACACATGTAGGCAGAATTAATGTTTTCTTCCTGAACACTACAAGATCTTCAGGCAGGAATAAATTAAATCATTATTATTTAAGAGAGCCAAAATATTTACTGAAGCAGTTGAAATTACGTTTCTCATTTATAAGTGAATCGCATCATCTGTAAGACTGAAATTTCAATGGGCAGCCGTAGAATTTTGTGGCCAGTAGCCACTAATACAAACTGTATCGTAAAAATACAAAATTGACATCTTTTTCCTTCTCCAGTTTTTTCTTTTGTTCATGGTACTGATTTATTTAGTAGAGGCTTGAATGGTGGCAATATTGTCTATTTTTGGCTCTCCTGTTTCCATAACTCTGGATCACTTAATATTGTTCATCACACCAAAATTGACCCCATTTTTCATACTAAAAATGACCTTCGCACTTCCAAGGTGACTTTCCTTGAACAACCAAAAGAAAAATATTTTCTGTCATTTCTCACTATTTTTCCAGACTGCATAGACTTCAGAGAACACACTCTGAAAGGATTTAGAGTCAAAGATAATCTGAGGATGACCCATTTAATTGACAAACAGATCTTTTACCTGCCAGATGGATGCGACTTTCTAATAGGAAAACCAGCATTTTGTTTTTCTACTCAGGCATTTTTGTCAATATCGCTATCACACTTCTTGTCCATTTATATTGGTATAATGACTGCAGAGGCCACAACTCCACTTTGATGTTTTATGGGATTCTAAAACTTAGCGATAGCAAAAGTAAACAAATCAGCCTATTTCTTCCTTTTCAGGGGACTCAGGGGAATATTTATTAGATTTTTTCAGTGTACCCCACAGTTTTTTTTAACTTGTTAACTAATATTTTTTTTCCCTTCTTTTCCTTTCCATGCTTCTTATTTTTAGCATCTTCCTATTGACCTACTTTCCAATTAACTAACTTGTTTTCCAATACACCCAATCCAATGCTGAAGTTATATGAAATCTAAACTTTTATATAATGTATTTTCAAATCTAGAATGTTAATTCACTCTTTAATTTAGAACTTTAACTGCTTGTTAAATTTCATGCTCCTAAACATATTTTCTAATTTCTTTAATATGTTAATCATTGTTCTTTTTTTTTTCAAATTTTATTTGATAAATATAAATTTCCAAGGTACAACGTTTGGATTATAGTAGCTTTTCCCCCCATAACCTTCCTTCCACCCACAACCATCCCATCTTGCACTACCTCTACCATCCCATTCTTCATCATGATTCATTTTCAATTATCTTTAAATACAGAAGATCAACTTAGTATATGTAAGTAAAGATTTCAACAGACTGCATCCACAAGACACACAAAGTACAGAGTACTGCTTGAGTACAAGTTATACCGTTAATTCACATAGTACAACATATTAAGAACAGAGATCCTACATGGGGAGTAGGTGCATGTGACTCCCATTGTTGACTTAACAAATTGACACTCTTGTTTATGGCATCAGTAATCTTCCTAGGCTCTTGTCATAAGTTACCAAGGCTATGGAAGCCTTTTGAGTTCACCAACTTCGATCTTATTTAGAAAAGGCCATGGTCAAAGTGGAAGTTCTCTCCTCCCTTCAGAGAAAGGTACCTCCTTCTTTGATGGCCCACTCTTTCTAGTGGGATCTCACAGAGATCTTTCATTTAGGTTTGTTTGTTTTTTTTTTTTTTTTGCCACAGTGTCTTGGCTTTCCATGCCTGTGAAACTCTCATGGGCTTTTTAGCCAGATTGAATGTCTTAAGGGCTGATTCTGAGGCCAGAGTGCTGTTTAGGATATCTGCCATTCTATGAGTCTGCTATGTATCCCGCTTCCCATGTTCTATTATTCTCTCCTTTTTTATTCTATCAGTTAATATTAGCAGACACTAATCTTGTTTATGTGATTCCTTTGAAACTTAATCCTATCATTATGATCAATTATGAACTGAAACTGATCACTTTGACTAGTGAGATGGCATTGGTACATGCCACCTTGATGGGATTGAATTGGAATCCCCTGGTACATTTCTAGCTCTACCATTAAGGGTAAGTCTGAGTGTGCATGTGCTGAACTGTACATCTCTTCCCTCTCTTATTCTCACTCTTATATTTAACAGGGATCATTTTTCAGTTAAATTTAAATGCCTACAAATAATTGTGTCTTAATTAAAGAGTTCAACCAATGGTATTAAGTAGAATAAAAAAACTAAAAGGGATAAAGTATTAAGTTGTTCCTCGACAGTCAGGACAAGGGCTGATCATGTCATTGTTTCTCATGGTGTCCATTTCACTTCAACAGGTTTCTTTTTAGGTGCTCATTTAGTTGTCACCAATAAGGGAGAACATATGATATTTGTCCCTTTGGAACTGGCAACAAAATGGAGGAATCTGGAAAACATCATGCTGAATGAAATAAGCCAATCATAGTTCTTTAAACATAATTATGGCTTCTCCTGCACTTTCACATAAGGCCTCCCTCCCTAAATTAAATTCTTAACTCACACACACAATTAAAAAACACTTATGATTATGAACTTCTACTAATCACAGATGTAACCAGAGATAAAATTCTGCTACTTCTTAACCTCTGTTTGATCTTAAGGAAATAAAATACGAACAATCTTCAATCTCTTTAATTTCATCTTGGCGAAATGTGTGATTCAAACTAGGAACTAGAAGTTTCAAAGTAAGGGGTCAGAACAGACCAAATCTGAGAGATTTTGATAATATGATATCCTGATTTAGCCATTTACACTTGACCAAATAAGGAAAGAAGGTAAACAAGATTCACACATCACATTCTCTATTGTATATCTTATTATATTATTACACTTCTGTTCAAATCTATATAGAAAGAAATACAAAGTGATTTCAATTTTACTTATGGGTGTGCTTTAGTAGTTCTATATATTTTGAATAACACTGAGATGAGAAATATTTATTATCTGAAAGTGAATGTGATCTAATGTTTGTTATGTAAAATTTTTTCTCATGTAAAATCTGAAATGATCTTAGTCATAAGAGGTTAAACTACCTCTCTTCCTTGTTGTTATTACTGCCTAGCTAAAGTGTACTGCTAAAATTTTGAAATTATTTAATTAAACTAAAGGTTGTTAAAACAATTTTACAGTTGAAAATCTATGTTAAATGAGTTATTTTAATAAGATGTTCTTTTATAAAATAAATGATTCTATAGATTTAAAAACATAATAGAAAATATCAGACATCTATAAAACTTAATTCTTAAAAATTACTAACACCATATACTCAAACTGTCTTGAGTTAAGTATTTAGACATGGAGTCACAAAGTTACAAGATATTAATGTGAGATATTGTTTAACATGCTATATTTATCTGTCATTCTGATTGCTTGACTAATGGACACATGATAAGCTTTACAAGGATTAGTACTAGGCTTTATCTGTGTTTGTAGTGTTTGTGTATGTATCTATTAACGATATTTTATTAAAAAACTCCAATGTAAAATCTTCTATAATTGTATTTCTGCCACAAGACATAAATCATTTTGTAATACAAATAAAATCGATGTTCACATATTATAAAGTTGAATTGCTTATAGTTAATACAAAATGAATCATCTCACACAAATCACAATTAAATAAAATATCTTGGGATCGCCTAAAATAAAAAATAAAATTTTTATTTTTATTAATATAAAAAACAGATTTCATGTGTTTCACAGATACAATTTTAAGATGATAACCATGTCTGCCAGCCTTCCTCCCTCCCTTAATTCCCATTCCTTCCTTCCTTCTTATTTTTTCCTTTAATGTTTACAATAACATAATTTAAGTTTACTTTATAATCATAGGCTTAATGCACCAGTAACCATATGTTTCTACAATAAAAAGTAGAAAGACCACTGTTTCACAAGAATACAGACAAGGGCTAAAAACAATAATCAAATCCTGAGATATCAGTCTCATTCTCACACATTTTTTTATATTCTACATTAACTACTATATATCAGAGAAAACATATGATATTTGTCTTTCAGGGATTTGATTATTTCATTTACTGTAAAGATTTACAGTTGTATTCATTTTGTTGAAAGAGGCAGTATTTCATTTTTTTAATGGATGAATAGTATCCTGGTTTAAACTTACAATAGTAGTTATAAAATTTGGTAGGCTCATGTTCACACTACAATTAAAATCAGGGACTCTAACTACAACAAGATCAGCCATTCTTATATGAAAGACAATAAAGAAATGGGTTCTCAAGTGTAAACAATATATTCTTGTTTTATTTTTGTTTCGATATTTTTCATTAAGGGAAATGAAATTTTACGACATTATATAGAGCAACCTTTTGGTCAAAATTCTTAAATTCTCTTTTTCCATAATTTAGGATTGTTTTTCATCTATGCTAATCCTTTCATCTGTTTTGACTTTTTAAGTATGGCATAAAAGCTATCATACTTTCAATTATTGAAATTCACAATTAAATTAAAATATATTAACTATAAGAATACCAAAACACATGTCATGAAATCATATATCATTAGGTGAGATCAAGATAGTTGCATTCTGGGTTTTATCAAATTTTTTTATTTTATAACATTCCTATCAGATATAACTGAAACCTGATTTAAAAGACTTATATAAACCTAAACTGGATAACACCACCAGGATATTCTGTTGATTGAAAGAAAATGTCATTGTGATAAAAATTAATCAAGTCTGTTTCCCTCCATTAAAATGGTAAACCCCATAAATCTAAAAATTCACAAACAATAGTTGTCCTTACTTTAAGGACACCTAATATTGCTATTTTTATGATACTACTAAGTTTTCAGAATAGCTCTTGGGTTCATATCAGAGGCCTATAAATGTCCCAAGTTCATGGTTTTAAAAAAGAAAGACTGCCAAAAAATTACTAATATTCCGAAGATCTTCACTCCTTTTTAAACTTTTTACAAACCTGTATTGCCTATATTAAGGAGCAGTGATGATCTTAAATGTGAATGTCACAAGATACTAACCCCAACCTTCAAATAGAGTTGGCATTCATAATTATTTTGACATTACATTCTATATCAATCACTGATTTTTACATCTTCATTTATAGGAACAAAGTGGCTGTTAAGTGATAACTCATTGTGAAGCCCTGCTGCCTGGAAAGGTTTTTATGGAGCTTGAAATTTACAGTAAGGCAACCTTAGTCATCCTTACATTCCTTTAGAGTGAATAGCAATGAATTTCATTGTGTATGTACTAACTCAATGTGACAGTTCTCTGCATCCAGGTGGTCTATGAAATCCTCTACACTGCTGGTTTAAATATGCCCCATTCCACTCAGAGATATCAAGCACTGATTATGAGTCAACTTGATTTACAGATACTTGTTTCTTTCCTTTATTCTTTTTCTCTTGAGTATAAGACAAGAAAGCTAACCATGCAGAAAACCACATGACTAACATAAATAGTTTCTTATCAGTGCAGCTAAAAGAAAGAGTAGTAAGACAGAAGTCTATAATTTTGAATACAGTCCAGAATAAATAAAAAATGAAATAAAAGCCCTTAATAATTAACTCATAAAAGAAATGCAAACAAATGTATTAAAGTTCATATCGCAAATATTTCATGATCATATTTCAATACATTTTCCTACTTCTCACACATTTGGATTTCAGTTAGAATTTAAAACTCATATTTTGCTCAACAAGCATACCTGTTCCTTGGTGGCTCATGTATAATACTGTGAATAATTTCTCTTTTTGGTTACTCTTGTGATTTAGCAAAGAGGACAAGAAAAGAAGAAAAAACTGCTAATCAATAAAAATAACTAAAAAATCATGTTTCAAAGATATGATCTTTTAGTAAAAAGAAAAAAATCAAAGTAGAAATGTTACATGCACCCTTTAAGAAGCAGAATAAAATTATCCCTAAGTAAAGCCAGACACCTCCCTACCACCTGTCCATAAAATGCATACAATAAACAAAGATCTTGTTAGACCTGATGTCACAAATAGGAAATTTAGAAGTTTCCAGTTAAAGTGAGAAGCATGTAGAACTACACAGAATAGGATTATGTGCTGGTGGGCAAGGAAAGAAAAATCTACTTTCTGGAACTTACCATCATTTTAAGTTGTTGAGTTTTTTATTTATATAAAGGAAACAAATTACATGTATTTCATATATGTAATTTTATATATGTATTTCATATATACAGCTTTAAGAACATGGTGATACTTCCTAGCCTTCACTCTCTCCCTTTCTGCCCCATTCCATTCTTATTTTTCCTCTAAGTTTTGCAGTGACATACTTTGAAATTACCTTACAATCACAAGTTGCTGCTTTTTTTATATTAAAAAACTCTACTCATTCATTTATTTTATTTGAAGGGGAATTGGGCAGAGAGATGAAGCACAGTGAGAAAGAGAGAGGGAGAGAGAGAGAGAGAGAGAGAGAGAGAGAGAGAGAGAGAGATTTTGCTTGCCCACGGCTTTGATCCTCAAATGTGAGCAACATTCAGCTGGACGAGGCTGAAGCTGAGAGGTCTATCTGGGTCTCTCACATGGATGACAGGGATTCAGCTATTTGAGATATTACATGCTGCTCCTCAGAGAGCACATTAGCAGGAAACTGGTGTTAGATGTTAAAAGCATATTTCTGTAGTTCAGTGCTAAGGTCCTCCCATTCTTTGCATTCCTCATAACAGTAATATAGTCAACAACACACAGCAAACAATATTTCAAATTCTGAATAAATAGCCATCAGTTAGATGTTTTTCAGAAGTGATTCAAATTGTCGTATTCATTTTCCTCCATTTGTACCTCAAGATTTTAGCTTCATGTTCCTGATTTTTCTACTGCAATTGCTCTTATTTCTGAACAAATGTTTCTGAGGCCCTGTTTATGTTAATAATATACATATCCACTGGTAGAAGATAGTTGTGAATGTTGTCAGCGTGTATCTATTTTTCTGAAATATTCCCTTATCTATAACTTTGCTGACATCATTATATAGGATAGTGAGATGAAAGGAGACTAAACTATATATCAAAGACCTAAATACAGACTTTGGGTATGTCTTCAGGAAAATCTATTGATATGTCTTCATCAAAATGGGCTCATTATTAACAAAAGGAAACATGTCTAGATATTTTCAGTCCCATTATGTAAGGTATAGTGATTCCCTGCTTCTCTGGAAGGATCATTTGTTTACCAAAAAAATCCTGTGTAGAAGAGTGAAAAAAATAAGAACCACCTGTTTAAAATCCATTCTCATTCTGTATCCATTATCTGACCTTTGATATATTTTGGAATGTTTCTGAATTTTTTCTGATTTGCAAAATTATAATAGTTGTAAATATCTTATATTTCTGTTTCTCATGATGGACTAAACCTGAAGGCTAATTCAATTTAGTTCTTTTCTTCCCTAAACAAAATTCAGCTTCAATCTAATGTTCCAATGAATATTAATGTTTTTATTTCAAGGCAAATATTACATTGGGTGCTCAATTTTTTAAAGTATGAAAGTTATTGAAGTAATATTTCTTTACCTTTAACTTTTTAGGCATTTAACCAAATCTTCCTTATGTTATCTAAGTTTAAATTAATCTTTTTTAGATAAGATAATGTATAAACTACTACTTGCACATAGTAGAAAATTATTTGAAGAACAAATAATTTCACAGTATGATAATATCAAGCACCATATTTACATCATTTTAAGCTTTTCTTCTATCCTGGAAATCATTGTAAATCAATCTATAACCAATTTTCATAGTCAAAATTTATGATTATGCTTTCAGAAAGATTTTTATTATCTTTTAAAATTTTTATTTAAAGTATACAATTTTCATGCATTCATATATATAAATTTAGGAACAGTGATTCTTCCCATTCTACAATCCCTCCAGCCTATGCTGCCACTCTACTGCTTCCTCTCTCTTATCTTCCCACTCTTAATTTTTACAAATATCTATTTTCAGTTTACAAAGTACTCGTAAGGTTAGCCGTACACTAAGTAAAGCTTCCACAAATAATATGAGGAATAAAACACTGTTCATGAACAGTAGAGACAAGAGGTGTAGCAATCATCAAATATTAATTACACCCATAAACATTATATTTTAGATACTCTTGGTTAACACGGATCAGGGAAAAACATATGGCGTCTTTTGTTTTGGGACTGGCTTATTTCACTAAATATAATGTCTTCCAGTTGCATTCATTTTGTTATAAACAATATGATTTTCTTTTTCTTTTTTTTTGTTGCCAAGTTGTATTTCATTATGTATATATGCCATAATTTCTTTATCCAGTCATCAACTGCTGGACACCTGAGTTGATTCCATATCTTAGATATTGTGAATCAAGCTGCAATGAACATGGGGATACAGATAACTCTTTCATATGTTGATTTCATTTCCCTTGGGTAAATTCCCAGGAGTGGGATTGCTGGATCATATGATGGATCTTTTTGTTTGTTTGTTTTTTGTTTTGTTTTGTTTTGTTTTTTGTTTGTTTGTTTGTTTGTTTGTTTTCCTGTGGTGTCTCCATACTCTCTTTTACAATGGCTGGACTAGTTCACATTCCTACCAACATTTTATTAGGGTATCTTTTCCCCCACTCCTTCCCAGCATTTGTTGTTTGTTGATTTCTGTATGAGAACCATTCTAAAGGGGTTGAGGTGACACCTCATGGCAGTTTTGATTTGCATTTCCCTAATGACTTAGTGACCACAAGCATTTTTTCAAGTGTTTCTTGGCCATTTAAATTTCCTCTCTTGAAAAATACCTGTTCAAGTTATTTGTCCATTTCTTAACTGGATTGTTCATTTTGTTGTTGAATTCCTTGAGCTTTTTAATAGAGTATGGATGTTAATCCCTTATCAGACAGCAACACTATGGCACTGGCAATATATCCATAGGGAGAACCTGGACAAGTCTGGTCTGGAGCTCTGTGAGGGAACATGTTTCTCTCTCCCTATCCCCTGCCCCCATTAATGGCACGCAGGAACTAGCTGAGAGAGGACGGGCGCCATTTTGAACATTTGAACATATGTACAAGCTGCTCCAGCTTGTGTATGTGTGCCCAGTAACTGGCTGAGATGAGACAACATCCTTTCAGCAGTTGCTGGGCAAGAGCTCAGGTGCACGCATCCAGTAGTCAGAGGGGAGAAAGCACAATTGAGAGGCGAGAAAGGATTGTAACCAGCAGACCTTGTGGATGTGTGTGATCCAGGATTTTTACCAGAGGGAATAATCTACGTTCCACATTGAATCTGGCTAGAAGAATTGACAGGAGCTGGGCATCCATTAGGATTCTAAAGTGCCAGCAGTCTCTCAGCATATCACAGACTCTGAGACTCAAACCGCATAGGCAGAGCACCCACAGACAGCTGGCTCTGAGCACCTCTCTGCCTCTCTGTGGATTGAGAGTCCAGTGGGATGGTGCAGATGGTCTATACCCCGTGACTGCGGGATCCTTGTGCCCTGAGACAGTGGGAACTTTGTGACTGCACAAGAGGACACAGGGTGTTGCTGTGTCTCTGAACAATCACTGTGAGTGGCTTCACACCCTCATAGTCCCTTGATTGGCTGGGTGGGTCATTGCAATGGGATCCATGCTCTAACTGAGGACTACACAGATCCTTTGTGTTGTTCTTACACAGTGCTGATGACTTTTGCACCAATGTAGGAAAACACAGAAGCATTGATGACCTTGGAAGAGAGGAAGTGTGGGTGTGATTATGCCAACAGAGGTGAGCAAACCCTCCATTTTGATAAAAAGAGATCTACTACACCTAACTTGGGTGTCACCCTGGATGTTCACCCCCAGCCTGGAGTATGGATTAATGCTCCCTGGCCATGCTCAGCATACACTTCTGGGTATTCACTGAAAGAACAGACACTCCTCTAAGCCACAGAGGCATAATTTGAAGGTAAAAGCCATCAGAGGAAAAAAATCAACAACTGTTTCCACAAATGCCTAAAAATAAATGCATGAATTCAAGAAGTAACAATAAGGACGACAATATGAACCCCCCAAAGGAACACAACAATATTTCAATGTTAGAATGTGAAGATGAAGAGATGGATGAAATGCCTGAAACAATTCAAATGATTAATCATAGATTACTCAGAAACACTGAGAAGCAAATTCCCGAATTAAAGTAATCAATAAATGATATGAATGAATACTTCTTCTGTGAAATTGAGATATTGAAGAGAAATCAAAATGAAATATTAGAAATGAAGAACTCAGTGTCAAAAAGATATTTTCAAAAAGCTGATTTACAAAAATAATTTCACAATCTCAGTAGAGAGTATACACATCCTAATAATATTTAAGAAACATATTATCAAGCTTTATTCTACATCCCACATCTGCAAAGCCTAGTAGAGTAAAATTACAAAATTTATTATTGAGCTTTAATACTAAATGTAATTCATTTTTGCTTCCCCTAAGAGACTAAACAAGCTGGCAAATTATATCTTTGTACAATTTTATTAAGTTCTGTTAAATTGAATTAAGTTTGGCCTAAGGCTGCCTTTATAGATAGTGAACTGTAGCTTAACTAGCTCTGTAAACAAACTCCAGTGTATAGTGAGAGTATCCTCATGAAGCTACTAGGTGCTTCTGTGACAATCACAGAAGCTAAACCTTCAGCCAACTGTAAGCTGAAATCACTCAATCTATCTTCAAGTAAGGCAAAAGCCAAACTGTAGC
Organism: Oryctolagus cuniculus; assembly: GCF_964237555.1. Taxonomy (NCBI): domain Eukaryota; kingdom Metazoa; phylum Chordata; class Mammalia; order Lagomorpha; family Leporidae; genus Oryctolagus; species Oryctolagus cuniculus. The sequence continues at coordinate 27,426,974 of NC_091432.1, read as the reverse complement.
CAATGAGAATGTTTCTGATTTCCATTTCCATTTCTTGCCTATAAATACTTCTTTTACACACTGTGCAAAGGAACTCAAAGAATTGCTTCCAGTACTGAGTACTATCTGGTTCATAAAACTTTTTTCTGTTTAATTAATACTTAAATTCAACTTGTCAAAAGTTTTCCTCTTAATTGTTCTCCAACTCACTTTACTGACTTATAAGTCTAGGATAAAAAAAAATCATTTACCTTCTATCTTACTCTGATTATGTGATAAGTTAATTCACAGAAAGTGCTTAGTGGAGAGTTTATTAAAGTGTTGAAATTCAATAACAATTTTTTTTCACTAAAAAGGCTAATAACGAAGTGGTTTCCGGCTTTTATGTAAAAGCATAACATTTAATTTCAAAATTGTTGCTTCATGCCTTTGCTATAGCATGTTTTAGGATACTACAATTTTTTCAATGGGAAAGAATTTATCAATCCTCTTTCAGGTAAAAATATTGTAGAGTTTAATGAGAAATGATACAACATAGATATTCAAGCAATATTTTGAAAATAAACAGAAGCAAATTAAAAATAAATATATCAAGGATGACTGATGGAAAGGTGGAATGTTATTTGAGACAATACAAAATGAAGAATAGAATTTAGTTAAAAATATTGGGTGCTAGGAAGATAATTTCAAGAAGATAGAAGAAAGGAAGCAGAAGTAAAATGTTAAAATGACTTGAAGACATATTAGGCACGTTTGAGGCTAGCAGAGTTTTATAATTCTTACTATAAAATTCTAATATCTGCAGTAAAAAGATAATTCTGTTAGAGTGATAGGCAATATGAATTACTGGTGATCATGGTATATTAATGATTGTGGTATTCAGCTAAATAGACTTCATAATACAAGTATTGTTATGTATGTTATGTTTAAGACTTAAAAAAAGGTCATTATTTTGTCCTGCATAATGAAAACTGGCAGAATGCATGAGAACAGTACTGAATGTAAATACATTGCATTGAATCAAGGATTATTATTACAAAGGAGTGAAAGAGTTAGTAAGAAAGGATGAATGAGTGTCTAGGCTTTGTTCTTGCAAAGAGTCACTGAGGCTACAGAAGCCCAGAAGCCTGCACTTAGGAGATACTTGGGTTTCCGTTAAAATACAAGCCATGTGTGGGTTGTGCTGTCAATTCACAAGCCCTAAACAATAGAATTTAGCAATGAAAATGGGATTATATTCAAAACAGTAATGTCAAATGAATTCTGAAGTATAAGTATTTCAGAAAATCATGACATTGAAATAAAACCATGCACACATTACAATCCTTCACTGCATTTTTTCTTTTATTTTTGATCATCTTTGTTTATATAATTAAAAGTAAAACCAAACTGAAAAGTTAGAACCATAGTACAGAAACAAGGTGGTTTGTTGTGAATTGAGTGTTGATCATTTAGCTAGGCATTGTCATTTAGAGTGATTGATTCTTATGTGTCTCTAGAGAGATATACCAGTTATATGTATAATATCATAAGCCCTTTTTACTGAAGACTCCATTGAGGAAAAAAAAAATTTTGCTTTATGCTTTAATTCTCTCTAGTCTTGTCATTTAAGATGAGAATGGCTTGAGTTTCAACTATTTTTCAGATTTTTTTCTTGATATAAGAGAAAATTATTGAAGTCTCACCACAAAAGTTATCAAGTACTATATCCATAAAACCAACTGTTTATAAATTACTCATTTATTACACTGTTTCAGCAGGTGTGGGTTCAGAATTTTTATAAAGCTCCTGTTACATAATCAAAGTGACTTCCATTTTCATTTTCACTATTCAATAATTATGGTTAGAAATCATTGACAGGCTGTATAATATAAAGTTTTGCCTTTTCTACTTAATTTATTTATAAGGGTTAGGGAGATATGATGGTTTATGATATCATTGTTGTTAATCTGATCATATATAATATCATCAGTACTCATCCATTATTCAAATATCGAGGAATGTGTAACTTTTCATCATCAAAGCACAGGAAGATAATCTAGTTATACATATAAGTTATTTAAAATTAATTCGAAAAGTAAATCCACAGCTGTTCTAAGTATCAACACTAAAGAAGTTCAAGAGGTATTTAAAGGAACCAGCCTGGAAGCCAATCAAAGACACAGATGCTGCCGCTGGAAACACACTGGAGCGATCTCCATCTGGGACACTCATGGTGCCAAGTTTTCCTCATAAGTGGTCACAGCAGTTAGGTTCTTTGCTCCAAATGAGAGAGAAATGCACCAAAGGGAACTATTCTCCATCCTACAATCAACAAGGAAATGCTGCGCCAAGTGAAATTGTAATTATATATACAGTGATGTGTTAATGAGCTTTGAAAATGTTTGGGATAAGAGAAAAGTGTCTGGATCAGATGAAAACAACTATGTATCTAAAAACGCAGCACACATTATTAACTAAGATGCTGTATGCCAGAATGTGATTGCCTGTATGTGTGCAATTTGCAATGAAATTGTCAGAATATTTTATAGATGTCATTGTGTTGCTTAGACAAGTTATTAAAATGTCTCTATCTAATTCAAAGAACAGCTTCAAAATATTAGCAACATATTGAAATTATCTGAAGGCAGCAGTATGACTTCCAGTAATTTTCAGGTGGGAAAATGGTGTAAGAACAATTTACCTTTGAATAGTAAATTTTCTTGGAAATATTCTCTTTTTGATATGGATCTAGTTACACACTCCACTGGTAACAACCTGTGAGTCCCCCTGACTGTAGAGTATACAATTATGAAATCTACAATGCTTCTATTTTTTTCTGTAGATTAAATAGATGCATATTCCAGAATAATAAAAAAAATTATTGAGCCATACTTAAATCTCTGGATTCATAACAGCTACATTTCTTTCACTTCAGATTCTCTGTGCATCCCAACATTGTCTCTCATATTCATTTGAGATATTAGATTTATTGTTTATTTTTGAGTCAGTATTTTGCACATCATGCCTTACACAATTACAGCATTAACTCCACTATCCCATCTTCTTATGCAATAATCCAGTTCTTCCACAATTATATTACTATTAAAACTGAAAAAATTCAGCACAAGAGGAGTAATTTTCAAAGCATAGACCGTGGCCAAAGTTCTAATGTATCCATCAACCTAGTTGTGATGTGTCATCCTTTATTTCTGGTGGCAGTTACTTAGGTCTACTTTTTATTTTGTTTTGCTGTTGTTGTTGGGTGAGAAGTTTATAAATGTTACTCCTCTTTTCTGAGATCATTTATTATAGGGCAGAACACTGGTAGTTAGATTGAATAGATATTTTTCAATACACAGTATTTATTTAAAAGGTGGAGTAACAGAGAGAGAGAAGGAGACAAGGAGAGAGGGAGAGGGAAGGAGAGTGAGAGAGAATCATCTTCCATCTGCTTCTTCACTCCCCAAATTGTGGCAATAGCTGGTGGCAAGAGGAAGGGGTTCGTCTGAAGATAGGAGCCAGTAACTCCATTCAGGTCTTCCATGTAGATGACAGTGGTCCAAGCACTTACGCCATTTTCCCCTGTTTTCCATGCATATTGGCAAGAACTGGACTGCAAGAGGAGCAGCTCACTGATATGGGATGTCAGGGTTGCAGGCAATGGTTTAACACACTGTGCCACAACATTGGCCCATTTTGATTAATTTTTGTTGTGTGAAAAAGTTTTAATTTTTGTATCACATTTGAGAAATGATTTTTTGACTATAAAATTATTGAGTTAAATCTAATTAATTTTAACAGAATGATTCTGAGCTATATATGATTTTTGTGGTGATTAAATTGGATTGGTTTTAGAATACTTGAATAAACAAATGGAGTAGGGTTATTTGAATTAAGTTTCATATAAGTGGATTTAAAAATTTTATGGATTTCAATCTATTTAGTTTTGTCTCTAACTTTTATTATGTTAAATATTTTAGATTAACTTGGGTCACACTGACACGTTTCATCTCATTATAAAATTGTTCTATAAAGATTTATATACTAGTTGGCCTACATTAAATATATTGTATGGAATTTTTCTATCTAAAATGTCTTGAATTAACTCCTTATCTATTCTGTATTTCTTTCACTTAAAATAATTTGAATACAGGAAATGTAACTTTTGTGGCATTTGTCAATTTTTTCCAGGATTAAACTTTACTTAATCAAATCCATCTTTCCTAAATCTGTTCAGATTAAATTGACATGGTATAGTTTTATTTATACATATATAGTACTTTACTTTTCAAGTAATAGTGCCCGAATAGAAGAGTTTTAGAAAATGCTATGTAGCCCGCGCCACGGCTCACTAGGCTAATCCTCTACCTGCAGCGCCGGTACACTGGGTTCTAGTCCCAGCTGGGGCGCCAGATTCTGTCCCGGTTGTTCCTCTTCCAGTCCAGCTCTCTGTTGTGGCCCGGGAGTGCAGTGGAGGATGGCCCAGGTACTTGGGCCCTGCACCCCACATGGGAAACCAGGAGGAGGCACCTGGCTTCTGGCTTCGGATTGGCGTAGTGCGCCGGCCACAATATGAGGGCCGTAGTGGCCAATTGGGGGGTTAACCAATCGAAAAAGCAAGACCTTTCTCTCTCTCTCTCTCTCTCTCTCTCTCTCTCTCACTGTCTAGCTCTGACTGTTAAAAATAAACAAATTAATTGATTAATTAATTAATAAAAAAAGGAAAATGTTATGCGAAACTATACTAGAATGGAAAAGCATAGCTTGGGTATTATATTTTCTCAAATGGATTTAACTAAACTGAAAGCCGAGGACAACCTTTTAAAATTCTTTTGTCAACATGATGCCTCCATTGTTCTAAGAGACAAAATACTCCTCTAAACAATGATACATTTCCTTCTTATCTGGGTTTAAGTTTGAATGTGCCATTGACTACATATATTTATATTTGTAAATCTTAGCTATAACCCTTCCTTTGCTATCCAGAGCAAAAAAGAAAAGGTACGCAAATTCTCTATCCAATAGTTAATGGAAATCTGGACTGAACCTGCCTATGTCTGTCAATATTCTCTATCATCAAAGCTGTTTATTTTGGTACTCAATATATTAGCTTCCACAGAGAAAATATATGATACTTTGGGTCTGGTTTATTTCACTAAGTGTAACAGTCTCTAATTGCATTTGGAATTTCATTTTTATGGCCGAATAATATTCTGTGGTATAAATATACCATATTTTTTGTATCCAGTCTTTTTTAAGATGCTGATTATCTTTCTTTTTTTTAACTTTCATTTAATGAATATAAATTTCCAAAGTACAGCTTATGGATTACAATGGCTTCCCCCTCATAACTTCCCTCCCATCAGCAACCCTCCCCTTTCCCACTCCCTCTCCCCTTCCATTCACATCAAGATTCATTTTTGTTTCTCTTTATATACAGAAGATCAGTTTAGCATATATTAAGTAAAGATTTCAACAGTTTGCACCCACATAGAAACACAAAGTGAAAAATACTGTTTGAGTACTAGTTATAGCATTAAATCACAATGTATAGCACATTAAGGCCAGGGACCCTACATGAGGAGTAAGTGCACAGTGACTCCTGTTGTTGACTTAACAAATTGACACTCTTGTTTATGGCATCAGTAATCAACCTAGGCTCTTGTCATGAGTTGCCAAGGCTATGGAAGCCTTTTGAGTTCACCAACTCTGATCATATTTAGACAAGGTCGTTGTCAGAGTGGAAGTTCTCTCCTCCCTTCAGAGAAAGGTACCTCCTTCTTTGATGACCTGTTCTTTCTACTAGGATCTCACTTGCGGAGAGCTTTCATTTAGGGTTGGTTTTATTTATTTATTTATTTATTTATTTATTTTTTGCCAGAGTGTCTTGGCTTTCCATGCCTGAAATACTCTCATGGGCTTTTCAGCCAGATCCAAATGCCTTAAGGGCTGATTCTGAGGCCAGATTGCTGTTGAGGACATCTGCCATTCTATGAATCTGCTGTGTATCCTGCTTCCCATGTTGGATCATTCTCTCCCTTTTTTATTCTATCAGTTAGTATTTTCAGACACTAGTCTTGTTTATGTGCTCCCTTTGGTTCTTAGTCCTATCATTATGACCAATTGTGAGCAGAAATTGATCACTTGGACTAGTGAGATGGCATTGGTACATGCCACCTTGATGGGATTGAATTAGAATTTCCTGGTATGTTTCTAACTCTACCGTTTGGGGCAAGTCAGCTTGAGCATGTCCCAAGCTGCATATCATTCCCTCTCTTATTCCCACTCTTGTATTTAACAGTGATCACTTTTCATTTAAGTTTCAACACTTAAGAATAACTGTGTATTGATTATAGTATTCAACCAAAAGTATTAAGTAGAACAAACAAAAAAAATACTAAGAGGGATAACGTATTAAGTTGTTCATCAACAGTCAGGGCAAGGGCTGATCAAGTCACCGTTTCTCATAGTGTCCATTTCACTTCAACAGGTTTCCCTTTTGGTGCTCAGTTAATCGTCACCAATCAGGGAGAATATCTGATATTTGTCCCTTGGTACTCGCTTAGTACACTCAGCCTGATGTTTTACAGATTCCTCCATCTTGTTGCAAATGACTGGGTTTCATTGTTTTTGACTGCTGTATATTATTCTATAGAGTACATGTCCCATAATTTCTTATTTATTTATTTATTTATTTACTTTTGACAGGCAGAGTGGACAATGAGAGAGAGAGTCAGAGAGAAAGGTCTTCCTTTTGCCGTTGTTCACCCTCCAATGGCCCCCGCGGCCAGCACACCACGCTGAACTGATCGCAGGAGCCAGGTACTTATCCTGGTCTCCCATGGGGTGCAGGGCCCAAGCACTTGGGCTATCCTCCACTGCACTCCCTGGCCACAGCAGAGAGCTGGCCTGGAAGAGGGGCAACAGGGACAGAATCCAGCGCCCCACCGGGACTAGAACCCGGTGTGCCGGTGCCGCAAGGCGGAGGATTAGCATAGTGAGACGCTGCACCGGCCCCCATAATTTCTTTATCCAGTCTACTGTTGATGGGCATTTGGGTTGGTTCCAGGTCTTAGCTATTGTGAATTGAGCTGCAATAAACATTAAGGTACAGACACGTTTTTTATTTGCAAATTTAATTTCCTTTGGAGTGGGATGGCTGGGGTGTATGGTAGGGTTATATTCAGGTTTCTGAGGACTCTCCAGACTGACTTCCATAGTGGCTTTACCAGTTTGCATTCCCACCAACAGTGGGTTAGTGTCCCTTTTTCCCCACATTCTTGCCAGCATCTATTGTTGGTAGATTTCTGAATGTGAGCCATTCTAACTGGGGTGAGTTGAAACCTCATTGTGGTTTTGATTTGCATTTACCTGATTGCTAGTGATCTTGAACATTTTTTCATGTGCCTGTTGGCCATTTGGCTTTCCTCTTTTGAAAAATGTCTATTGAGGTCCTTGGCCCATCTCTTAAGTGGGTTGTTTGTTTTGATGTTGTGGAGTTTCTTGATTTCTTTGTAGATTCTGGTCATGAACCCTTTATCTGTTGCGTAGTTTGCAAATATATTTTCCCATTCTGTTGGTTGTCTCTTCACTTTCCTGACTGTTTCTTTTGCTGTACAGAAACTTCTCAATTTGATGCAATCTCAAAAGTTAATTTTGGCTGTGACTGCCTGTGCTTCTGGGGTATTTTCCAAGAAGTCTTTGCCAGTACCTATATCTTGCAGGGTTTCTCCAATGCTAGCTAATTATTTGTAGGTGTCCGGTTGTAGATTTAAGTCTTTAATCCATGTTGAGTGAATTTTTGTATAAGGTGAATGGTAGGGGTCTTGCTTCATCTTTCTTCACATAGAAATCCAGTTTTCCAGGCACCATTTATTGAATAGACTGTCCTTACTCCAGGGATTGGTTTTGGATCCTTGATCAAATATGAGTTGGCTGTAGGTGTTTGGATTGATTTCTGGTATTTCTATTCTGTTCCATTGGTCTATCCATCTGTTTCTGTACCAGTACCATGCTGTTTTGATAACAACTGCCCTGTAGTATGCCCTGAAATACGGTATTGTGATGCCTCCATCTTTGTTTCTGTTGCACAAGATTGCTTTAGCTATTCAAGGTCTCCTGTGTCTCCATATGAATTTCAGCATCATTTTTTCCAGATCTGAGAAGAAGGTCTTCGGTATCTTGATGGGTATTGCGTTGATGCATAAATTGCTTTTGGGAGAATGGACATTTTGATGATATTGATTCTTCCAATCCATGAGCATGGAAGATTTTTCCATTTTTTTGGTATCCTCTTGTATCTCTTTCTTTAAGGTTTTGTAATTTTCATCGTAGAGATCTTTAACGTCCTTGGTTAAATTTATTCCAAGGTGTTTGATTGTTTTTGTAGCTATTGTGAATGGGATTGATCTTAGGAGTTCTTCCTCAGCCATGGCATTGCCTGTGTATACAAAGGCTGTTGATTTTTGTGCATTGATTTTATATCCTGCTATATTGCCAAACTCTTGTATGAGTTCCAAAAGTCTCTTAGTAGAGTTCTTTGGGTCCCCTAAATAAAGAATCATATCATCTGCAAAGAGGGATAGTTTGAGTTCTTCCTTCCTAATTTGTATCCCTTTAATTTGTTTTTCTTGACTAATAGCTCTGGCTAGAACTTCCAGAACTATATTGAACAGCAGTGGTTAGATTGGGGATCCCTGTCTGGTACCAGATCTCTGTGGAAATGTTTCCAACTTTTCCCCAATCAATAGGATGTTGGCTGTGGGTTTTTCATAGATTGCTTTGATTGTATTGAGGAATGTTCCTTCCAAACCCAGTTTGCTTAGAGTTTTCATCATGAACGTGTGTTGTATTTTATCAAATGCTTTCTCGGCATCTATTGAGATAATCATATGGTTTTTCTTCTGCAGTCTGTTAATGTGGTGTATCACATTGATTGTTTTGCGCACATTAAACCATCCCTGCATACCAGGGATAAATCCCACTTGGTCTGGGTGGATGATCTTTCTGATGTGTTCTTGCATTCTATTGGCGAGAATTTTATTGAGGATTTTTGCATCTGTGTTCATCAGGATATTGGTCTGTAATTCTCTTTCAATGCCGCATCTTTTTCAGGTTTAGGAATTAAGGTGATGCTGGCTTCATAGAAAGAATTTGGGAGGATTCCCTCTTTTTTGATTGTTCTGAATAGTTTGAGAAGAATGTAGTCAGTTCTTCTTTAAATGTCTGGTAGAATTCAGCAGTGAATCCATCTGGTCCTGGGCTTTTCTTTGTTGGGAGGGCCTTTATTACTGTTTCAATTTTTGTCTCAGTTATGGGTCTATTTAGGTTTTCGATGTCTTCCTGGTTCAATTTAGGTAGGTTGCATGTGTCCAGGAATCTATCCATTTCTGATAGGTTTCCCTGTTTGCTGGCATACAAGTCCTTGTAGTAATTTCTGATGATTCTTTTTATTTCTGTGGTGTGTGTTTTTACGTTTCCTTTTTCATCTCTGATTTTATTGATTTGGGTCTTGTCTTTTTTTAGTTAGTTGGGCCAATGGGGTGTCAATTTTGTTTATTTATTTATTTATGTATTTGACAAGCAGAGTGGACAGTGAGAGAGAGAGAGAGACAGAGAGAAAGGTCTTCATTTCTGCTGTTGGTTCACCCTCCAATGGCTGCCGCAGCCGGCGCGCTGCGGCCGGCGCATCATGCTGATCCAAAGCCAGGAGCCAGGTGCTTCTCCTGGTCACCCATACAGGTGCAGGGCCCAAGGATTTGGGCCATCCTCCACTGCACTCCTGGGCCATAGCAGAGAGCTGGCCTGGAAGAGGGGCAACTGGGACAGAATCCAGCACCCTGACCGGGACTAGAACCCGGTGTGCCGGTGCCACAAGGGGGAGGATTGGCCTATTGAGCCATGGTGCCTGCCCAATTTTGTTTATTTTTTCAAAAAACCAGCTCCTTGTTGGGCTGTTTTTTTGTAATGTTTTTTTTTTTTTTGGATTCAATCCTGTTGATTTCTTCTCTGATTTTAATTATTTCTCTTTTCCTACTAGATTTGGGTCTGGTTTGCTGTAGGTTTTCTAGATCCTTGAGATGAATTGAAAGCTCATCTATTTGGTGCCTTTCCAATTTCTTGATGTAGGCACCTATTGATATAAACTTTCCTCTTAACACTGCTTTTGCTGCGTCCCATAAGTTTTGGTATGCTGTGCTGTTATCCTCATTTACTTCCAGAAAGTTTTTGATTTCTCTTTTGATTTCTTCTATGACCCATTGTTCATTCAGGAGCATGTTGTTCAATCTCCATGTATTTGCATATGCTCTAGGGATTCCTGAGTTGCTAATTTGCAGCTTCATTCCGCTGTGGTCTGAGAAGCTACATCATATGATTCTAATTCTTTTGAATTTCCTGAGACTTGCTTTATGGCCTAGTATGTGGTCAATCCTAGAGAAGGTTCCATGTACTGCTGAGAAGAATGTAAATGCATTATGTGTAGGATGAAAAGTTCTGTAGATATCTGTTAGATCCATTTGGGCTATAGTGTTGTTTAAGTCTACTGTATCCTTGTTGATCATCTGTCCTGTTGATCTGTCTATTTCTGAGAGTGGAGTATTGAAGTCCCCGTACTATTGTATTGGGGTCTCACTCTCCCTTTCAGTCCCTTAACAAATCTTTTAAATAAACCGGTGCCCTGTAATTAGGTGCATATACATTGATAATTGTTATATCTTCCTATTGTATTGATCCCTTAATCATTATATAATGCCCCTCTTTGTCTCTCCTAACAGTTTTTGTTGTAAAGTTTATGTTGTCCGATATTAAGATGGCTATGCCTGCTCTTTTTTCATTTCTGTTGTCATGGTATATCTTTTTCCAGCCTTTCACTTTCAGTCTGTATGGATCTTTGTTGGAAAGATGTGTTTCTTGTAAGCAGCAAATAGATGGTTTTTGCTTTTTAATTCATTCAGCCAGTCTGTGTCTTAACTGGAGAGTTGAGGCCATTAAAATTCAATGTGACTATTGATAAGTAGTAACTTTGCCATGCCATTTTCCCAAAGACATTTTCTAATATATGCTTTGAACTTCCTGTGGTCTTCTACTGTGAGGTTTTCTTCCTTTTCCTTCTTTCATATTGATGGTTGTGTTTCTGTGTTTGTGTGTAACACATCATTAATCATCTTTTTTAGGGCCAACAACATTTTTATTAATTCTTTGACAAAGTTATAAAATGATGGTTGACAACAATATATTTACAACAATACTGATACACACAGCCATTTCTTTCTCTGTTTTTTGTGTTTGGCTTTCACATTTTTTTCTTTTTAAATTTTTTCTTTTTAAATTTAAACTCCCACATATAAGTGATAATATGTAATAAGCATCTTTTGCAGGGTTGGACGAGTGGTGACAAATATAATATTCTGGGCTGGTAGTTTTTCTCTCTTAGTACCTGGGCTATATCTTGCCATTCCCTTCTAGCTTGTAGGGTTTCTGATGAGAAGTCAGCTGTGAGTCTGTTTGGAGATCCTCTGAGAGTAATCTGACGTTTCTCTCTTGCACATTTTAGGATCTTTTCTTTGTGTTTCACTGTGTTGAGTTTAATTACAACGTGTCGTTGTGAGGATCTCTTTTGGTCATGTTTATTAGGGGTTCTATGAGCTCCCTGTACTAGGATGTCTCTGTCCTTCTCCAAACCTGGGAAATTTTCTGCTAATATCTCACTAAAAAGGCATTCTAATCCTTTCTACCTCTCCATGCCTTCAGAAACTAGAACCCGAATGTTGTTGTTTTCTTTAATAGTATCCTGAAGATAACTGACAATGTTTTTTAGATTTCTAATTTCCTCTTCTTTTCTTTGGTTTGACTGTCTACTTTCGTGTTCTCTGTCTTCCAAGTCCGATATTCTCTCTTCAGCTTCACCCATTCTGTTTTTAAGGCTCTCTAATGTGTTTGTCATTTGATCTACTGAATTCTTCATTTCATTATGATTTCTCATCACTATCACAGTTTCATGTTATGGTGGTTGTTTCATTTCATTTTGATTCCTCCTTAATATATCATTTTTGTTAGAGAGATATTCTATCTTGCCCATTAAGGATTTCTGTAGTTCAAGAATTTGTTTTTGAGAACTTCTTTATGTTCTTATCAATTTTTTGAGATCCGCTTCTTGCATTTTGTCTATCTCATCATCTTAATAATCTTGAGTTGGGGTGTCTATTTCATTTGGGGGCGTCATAGTGTCTTCCTTGTTCTTGTTACCTTGGTTTCTATGTTTGTTGTTTGGAATATTGTAGATATTCTTTGGTTTCTTCGGTGTGGTGTTTTTTCTTGTTATACTGTGACTCTAGATTAAGTGGACTGTCTGCTTTTGATGGATCCTTAGAGGCTGTGATGGGTGTGGCCAGAGAGCTCTGTTTGGTTCTTCACCATTTGGGTGTGCCAAAGGTGACTCACCCAGATTGTTCTCTCGCTCACTTGCTCTCTCTATTTTTTTTTTTTTTTTTGACTCAGTTGGGAAGTAATTCCACACAGCTGAGTGGAATTGAGGATAGTTGATGTATGAAATCTGGTCCCTGTGGGTATTCATCTGCTTACCCCTGGGACCACACAAAGAGTTTATGCAGCCCTCAGTGTGGTCTCAAATTTCTCCCCAGTCTCTCACCAGGTTGCCCAGGTTACCGAGTTTGTGTCCTCAGTGAGTTCTCTTGCCCCCCACCTCAGATTTTCAGTCTCAGTTCGTTAGCTCCACACTTTCACTAGGTTTTAACCTCCTGTTATTTCTCCCCACCAGAGTCAGGTTTTTCTGCTTGGCTAATGGCAGGAGCCGCTTTACATATGTAAAATGGCGCCTGCTTTTAGTCTTGCTCAACTCTGTAAGGTGAGTGGAGAGAGAGGCTAATGTCCGTGCCGGTTCCCCTTATTTATTCATTTTTTTTCTCTCCTTCAGTCAGCCTGGTGAACTTTCCCCAGTGGGGCTTCCGGCCTCTTTCCCTGTAGGCTCTTTCTGCCTTTGCCCACCAATGTCTTGGGTTACTGGGGTTTTTCTCTCACCTCCCATTCCAGCACTGGTGTGCAGATTCTGTGGCTCGGCTTCTGGGGCGACTCAGCTCCTGTGGCTTGGCTTCCACACGGTGGGCAACCTTGTTCTCCCCATAGGTCCTCCGTGTCACATCCACTAGATCCAGAAGAGTTTCCTCTCCAATTTTTTCCTGAGCCTTTTTCTGAGGCTACAGTAACTCCATTTTTATTAAACTATCTTTTCCCGGACTATTGGTGCACGTCCTCACTATTCCACCATCTTGGCTCTGCGATGCTGATTATCTTTCTATTTTCCTATGTGTAGCACATCCTTAAGTATCAGGTGTAAGGTTCCTGGGTGATGACAAGTTCTTTCAATTATTGCTTGTTTAGGTAGGTTTTTATTTCACCTTCATTTATAAATGAGAGCATTTTGAGTACAATACTCTGGTTTTTTTTTTTTTCTTTTAGAAATTGTACTGTATCTCTCCATTTTCTCCTAATCTGTAGGGTTTTTCATGAGAAATTGGCTGTCAATCTAATTGGAGATCCTTTAAGATAATTTAGGGTCTATTCTCTATATTTTAATTTTGAAAGTTTAACCAGAAACTGTCATAGTAAATATCTTTTTTGATCATATCTGTTTGAGTTTTATGTGTTTCCTGTACTTGGATGTCTATATCTTTTTCAAAGTAGGCACATTTTCTTCTATTATGTCACTGAATAAGTTGTGTAATTCATTCTGCTTTTTGCATTCTCATCTGATGGTATTATGCATATCTCAGATGTTATTTTCATTTTTTTCCTTTTTCTTCTTTTGTCTAAAATATTTCCAAATATTTGTTTTCCAGCTCCCACATTCTTTCTTTTGCTTTACTGAGTATGTTTTTAAAGCTTTCTAGTGTATTTTTATTTGACATATTGAATTTTTCATTTCTAGTTTTTGGTTATTTTTTTCTTTTTCTTTTATTTTTTTCTGTTTTTCTATTTTTAACTATTTATTTGAAAAGCAGAATTACAGAGAGAGAGAAGAAAGAGAGATAGATCTTCTATCCGCTCGTTCACTCTCCAAATGACTACAGCTGCCAGAGTTCAGCTGGTCTGAAGCCAGGAGCCAGAGTCTTCTTCTGGGTCTCCCACATGGGTGCAGGGTGCCAAGCATTTGGGCTATCATCTGCTATTTGCCAGGCACATTATTAGGGAGCTGGGTCACAAGTGGAGCATCATAAAGCTTCATGTGGAAGTAGAAGGATACAAACAATAAAGATTAACAAAGGGATATAAACAACTTGATGTCATGTCCTGTTCTTACTACTAAATCAGTTTAAAATTAAACATTATTTTATTTATGTTAATTTAAAACATATTACTAGTTTATTATAATTCAAATTATTATACTGAATAAACACCTGTGAGTATGATGAGAGTTATATGACAATTCTGTTTAAATTGTTGAGGAACAAACTGTTTCCCACAGTTTCCTACAGCTACATCATTCACTTCGCTACTAGGACCACCATGAGCATCCAAGTTCTCCATGTGTTCATCAACAGTTGTTATTATCTGATTTTATAACCATAGCCATACTAGTAGGTAAGCAGAGACATCACATTGTAGTTTGTGTTTCCCTGACGAATACTAATGCTGAGGTTTTTTTTTTTTTTTTTTTTTTTTTTTTTTTTTTTTTTTTTTTATGCACTTGTGTTCAATTTATATATCTTCCTTGAGGGAATATCTGTTCTAACTCCTGTCCTATGCTAAAAAACAAAACAAAACAAAAAACAAAAACAAAAAAAAAAACTTTTATTTTTTGTTATTGAGCTCTATATTTCAAATATTCTGGATTCTAGTCCCACTACAGTAGGTTAACTTTAATCTCAGCAGATGAATTAGAACTATGTTTGGGGGGTTCAAGTGGTTTTCCCAAAGTCAGATAATCAACTACTTGTTGAACTCACCTTTTATCAGTGTTTTTCTTATAGCAATAAGAAAGCTATTTAGACATTACTGCATGAGCTATGTACTATGTGAACTATCCACTCTCTTTGTGTCTTGTCTTGTTGAGGAGCATGATTCCACTGTGTTTGACTTCTGTGTAAGTACTCAAATACCTGTCTATCTGTCTCTGAAGACATTTTCAAGTAAGAATAATTATATGAAAGGTCCTGTTTGGAATCCCTTGCCACCTATGTAACTTCAACAACTTCTACTGTTCAGGTTCCTGGTAAGAGTTACTTACCAAGGTAAGTTCTAATAGAAAATCTATATAAAATAATTATAGCATACCTAGTATACTGTAAGGCATTACATTCATTTTAAAATGACAAATCCTCTTGATAGTATTCCTGTAGAAATCAACTACTTTAACTTATTTCCGAACAGGTAGCCAGACAAGAAATTTATTTATCATAAATATAAAATCATGAATATAATTGTTAACATGTAACTTTTATTTTCGCCATAATATAAACTCTTTAAGGGATTGTTGCTGTTTGGTACACCACTGTATGCTCAGTATCTGAACCTAATGCTTAACAAACTAATATGTGATGATGGAACCTTACACATGCAAAGCAAGTCATAGTTTTTAAAACACTTTAATACATATCATCACCTCCATTCTTCTTGATAATCCATGAAACCTAATTTTGTCATTATCATTCTATAAATGCAGAAACAGAACATAAAGAAAGTGAGGACAGCTGCTCAATATCCTCTAGAACTCATGCATTCTGACTCTCCTTGCTATCGCAGGTTTGTAGCCTGAAATAAACCCTAATAATTTGCTGGATCTACTTTAGAGAAAATACAACGTGTAATTAATTGCTAAGCCTTTCTTTTTGAGGCCTATATTTCTCACTCCAAAATAACTACATTTAATTAGCAGGTACACAGATATGGAACAATCTAGGTGCATCATTTTTGTGGTGAGTAATTCTTTGTATTATATTTATATTAAAAGAAAATATGCATAGTTGTGAGCTAGGATGTAAAGTCTGAATTAACTTGAAAGACAAGGAAAGAGCTTAAATCAAATTTGTGTGTCACTTACTTAAGATTATGGTTCCTCTTGTGTGGCACATTTTTTTTTTTCTCTTTTCTGGAAGGGTTACATTAGGAGATTTTAGAAATCAATGATTTGGATATGTTGGATCAGTTATTATACTCCAGAAAGATTTAAGTAAGGTTAATTTTTAGATGGCTGCTTTGTTTGGTGAAGCCTACCATATTCTTATTGAAAATTTGTTAGCAAGGACACTGTTAGTTATGGCTGTTCCTTTTGTTGCCATCTTTGTGAATTTGGAGAAGTTATGCAACATCTATAAATCTTAGACTTCCTCATTTATAAAAAAGACAGGAGGGTTTGCTATCTGTGAAATTAATCACTGCAAGTCACTTGCAGAAATTTCACACATGCCTAATTGCAATAAGTAGCAAAACACCATTAATAATAAGCACATTTTATAAGACCATAAATAGTTTCTCATTGCCATTGGGTATCATTTGTACTCACTGATTAATGTATTAGATAAACCTTTTCTCATTAATGAGAACAAGAGAAAACAAGCACTGAGTTAGGGAAGATGTGTCACATGAAGTGGCAATATAGCAACACAGGTTCAAATGAGCCACTTTGAAAAGGAGCTGCAGATCAAATATTACCCTAATGTCCTTAAACATTTGCGTCATATAAGTCTCCATGGGCAACCTATTTACCATTAAAAATATCATTGAGAATCTGAAACTACGTACTTTATCTAAACTTGACCTTAATTTATTTTTGTTTTGAGAATAGCCTCGTATGAATGGCTAAAATGGTTAATAATTATTTATAAAATTCTTTATTGCTTGTAAATCCCTAAATCCTTAACAAGAAGTAATCATTAGAGTATTCTTTCATTTAAAAGTAATCCTATCATAAAAGACTTGTTCTTAACATAAGTTTCTAACTGCCAAAGTGATGTTAATTAGCAAAGAAAATTAGGTGGAAAAATAGAACTTATCAAAACATGCCCATTTAAATTATTTTGTTCTTAAGCAAGAAGTAGTTCATTTGTTAATGCTGAATAGTCATATACTTATTAATTTAAATCTTTTCTATAAGTTTTGTGTCTCTCATGATTCACTGATATTAAATACCAGCTAAACAGATCTGTGTCATTTTGATCCTTCTCTTTTTGTCAATACTATGTGAAGCAATTTCATGCTATCTATGGATTATTTATTTGCATTGCTATGTAGTCCACCCTTGATTTTATAGATGACAACTTTCATATTTTTATTTCCTACATTAATTGAGATTTGTCTTATTTTCTAATAGGGATCATTTAGCCCAATGCTACAGTAAACTTTTTTTTTTATTGGAAGCAGTTTTAATGGAGATGGAAATGTATATGAACTCAACAGAGGTCCCCCAAAAGACAAATCAATATATAATCTTCAGCTGCATAGCATATATGATTTAAGAATTTAATGTCATTTTTGATCACAAGCATAAATATGTCACCACAAGTATATGCGAATTCATTGTACTAAAATCCACAACAAATCTTTATACAACTATGGTACATTTGATAGTTTCTGAAGAAGTTTTTTTTTTTCTTCCCTTATTTTTTGTTTTTAAAAATTTTATTAATAAAAACAGAATAGATTTCATGTATTTTATAGGTACAATTAGAAGAAGATAACCACACTTCATTCCTTCCCTTCTTCTCTCCCTCAAGCCCCCTTCTTCCTTCCTTTTGTTTTTTTTTCTTTAATTTTTGCAAATACATAATTGCAATTTCCTTTATAGTCACAAACTTAATGCAGCACTACCAATAAAGTAAAAAGTAGCAAGACAACCATTTCACAGGAATACAGATAAGGACTAAAAACATTAATAAAATCATAAGATGTTCGTTTCATTGTAATACATTTTTATATATTCTATATGAACTACCACATATCAGAGAAAACATGATACTTGCCTTTTTGGAACTGCCCGATTTCACAACCTAGTGATTTCCAGTTGTATCCATTTTGCTGTGAGACAAGATTTAATTCTTATTTATGGCTGAGAAATATTCTATAGTGTTAATATATCCCATTACCTGTATCTAGTCCTCAGTAGATGGACATATCATTGTTTCAATATTGTAACTATTGTGAATTGCTGCTATAAATATGGGGGCACAAATAACTCTTTCATATGCTGCTTTCATTTCATTTGGGTAAATTCCTAAGAATGATATGGATAAGTCATATCATATATTTATTTTCAGATTTCTGAGGCATCTCCAGCCTGTTTTCCATAATGGTTGTATAAGTTGACATTCCCACCAACAGTGTATTAGGGTACTTTTTTCTCCTCATCCTTGATAGCATTTGCTATTTTGATTTGGGGTAAAGTGAAGCCTCATTTTGCTTTTTATTTGAATTTCCCTGATGGCTAGTGATACTGAGCTTCTTTTCATGCGTCTGCCAGCCATTTGTATTTAATACTTTGAAAAATGTCTGTTCATGTCCTTTGCCCATTTCTTTTTTTTAAAGATTTTTATGTATTTATTTGACAGGCAGATTTACAGACAGTGAGAGAGAGACACACACAGAGAAAGGTCTTGCCTCTGTTGGTTCACTCCCCAAGTGGCCTCAATGGCCGGAGCTGCTGGTCTACCATGTGGGTGCAGGGGCCCAAGCACTTGGGCCATCCTCCACCACCCTCCTGGGCCACAGCAGAGAGCTGGACTGGAAGAGGAGCAACTGGGACTAGAACCGGCACCCATATGGGATGCTGGCACTGCAAGCAGAGGATTAACCTAATGCACCATGGCGCTGGCCCCCAACCTTTGCCCATTTCTTAACTAGATTGCTTGTGTTTCTGTTGAGTTTCTGGAGCTGTTTTTAGATTCTTTTTATATGTCTGTTTTTAATGAGCATATGCTCTCATATTTTAGGCAATGATTAAAGAGCAATTCATTTTAGTTCATAAGTCAAGACAAAATAAAGCTAGGTGCATGCAAATCTTAACAATTTTTGAGGTAGTTGCATAAATATAAAATTGAATCAGTAGTTTCAGATATTTCATGTGCCCAGTGGTATTTTGAATTGACAGTGCATTAGTGATAGTTACTCTATAGAGTGAACACTACTTCTGTTTGTCACTAATTTAGAGAACTTTATATTTTATTTATTTTCATTTTATTTGAATGGGAGAGAGAGAGTAAGAGAGAATCTCATCTGATAGTTCACTCCTCAAATTCATTTCTATTGTGTTGGGATGACCTTCAATGACAAATATTATTACTGGTAATTTAAATATTATGTTTGTCACTCACTATATAAGATTATCTTCCATTCCTTAAGTCTCCATCTTTCCTTTTTGAGTGTATGTATGTGCAAATATAGGGTACAAGGTTATTCACAGACATATCCATTGCATTTTTTGTTTGTGTGAGTACATGATTATCTTTTTTTCTCAAAACTATGCTTAGTGAAAGAAGTCAGATCCAAAAAGATAAATATCATATGTTTACTCTGAATTGTGGTAGCTAATATAGAAAGTATTAAAAAAAAACCTTAATATGTATGAGCAAAATTGACATCTTGTGATTATATTATTTTTATAATCTTTGTCTATACTCTTGTGGAACAATGGTCTTTCTACTTTTTACTTGTGGAAATCAGTATTTACAGATGCATGAAGTCTGTGATTATAAAGTAAAATGAAGGTATATTACAAAAAAATGGAAAAGAAAATGAGAAAGTGAAAAAAAGTATAACTGTGTTCTCGGAATCATGTCTACAAAATACATAAAATCTGCCTTTTTTATATTAATAAATAAAATGTAAGAAAGTACTTTTTAATGAAAAAACTTCTCATTTAAAAAAAGATTAATTTATTTGGAAAGCAGAGTTATGGAAGGAGGTGGAGAGAGAGAGACAGAGAGGCCTTCCATCTACTGTTTCACTCACCAAATGGTCAAAACAGCTGGACCTGAGCCAGGCTGAAGCCAGGAGATAGTAGCTTCTTCTGGGTCTCCCACATGGGTGACAGGGGTTCAAGCTGCTTTACAAGGTTCACTAGCAGGGAGCTGTATCTGAAGTGGAGCATCCAGAACTCACACTGGTGCTTATATGGGATGCTGGAATTTGCCCTGTGCCACAGCAATGGCCCCCAAAATTGTCAATTTTAACAATGTCTGAAAGATCAGCTATTTAGTTCAACACAGCTCTTCTGATGTCTTTTTCAATTTTTTTTTTTTTTTATATTTCAGGGGTGAAATTGTTATAAATTTTCTTTTGTATAATTTATTATTTTACTTTTATATCACAATATATCTGAACTTGATTTTTTTTAATTTTTTATTTAGTAAATATAAATTTTCAAAGTACAGTTAATGGATTACGATGGCTTCCCCCCCATAATTTCACTCCCACTTACATTCCTCCCATCTCCCACTCCTTTTCCCATTCCAGTCACATCAAGATTCATTTTCAATTATCTTTATATACAGAAGATCAATTCAGTATATATTAAGTAAAGATTTCATCAGTTTGCACCCACACAGAAACACAAAGTGGAAAATACTGTTTCAGTACTAGTTATAGCATTACATCACATTGGACAACACACTAAGGACAGATCCCACATGAGAAGTAAGTACACAGTGACTCCTGTTGTTGACTTAACAATTTGACACTCTTCTTTATGGCGTCAGTAAGCACCCTAGGCTCTAGTCATGAGTTACCAAGGCTATGGAAGCCTTTTGAGTTTGCCAACTTCGATCTTATTCCAACAGGGTCAGAGTCAAAGTGGAAGTTCTCTTCTCTCTTCAGAGAAAGGTACCTCCTTCTTTGATGGCCCCTTTCTTTCCATTTAGTTTTTTTTTTTTTTTTTTTTTTTCCAGAGTGTCTTGGCTTTCCATGCCTAAAATACTCTCATGGGCTCTTCAGCCATATCCAAATGCCTTAAGGGCTGATTCTGAGGCCAGAGTGCTATTTAGGACATCTGCCATTCTATGAATCTGCTGTGTATCCTGCTTCCCATGATGGATCTTTCTCTCCCTTTTTGATTCTATCAGCTAGTATTAGCAGACACTATTCTTGTTTGTGTGATCCCTTTGACTCTTAGACCTATCAGTGTGATCAATTGTGAACTGAAATTGATCACTTGGACTAGTGAGATGGCATTGGTACATGCCACCTTGATGGGATTGAATTGGAATCCCCTGGCATGATTCTAACTCCACCATATGGGACAAGTCCGATTGAGCATGCCCCACATTGTACATCTCCTCCCTCTCTTATTCCCACTCTTATATTTAACATGGATGAAATTGTTATAAATTTTCCTTTGTATAATTTATTATTTTACTTTTATATCATAATATATCTGAACTTGATTTTTGTGTATCATTGAAATAAATTCAGGATTCATATTCATCACATATCATACACTGTTAACTCAGCATCACTTATTCAAAAGGGCACCTGGTATCCAATTGGCTACAGTCACCTTCATTATAATTCAAATGACTGCATGCACTTTACAGCTCGTACATCTGTATGTGGAACACATAGAAAGTCAGGAATATTTCTATTTGATTTTGTTTTGATTATTCAGAAACTTTGTAACATAATCACACAATAGCTCTGAGACAGTTGAAGAAAAATTGTAGGACTCATTGCAATCAGAAGTAATTATAATACAGTTCATGTTTGATATATTTTGGATTTTTCACCATTTTAATACTTACTTTGTTGATAACTTGGCATAGCATAGATTTTCCTTTTTAGAGAGGAAAAAAGTCTTTATTTAGATAGTCAATTTTTGTGAATGTGTCATCTCACCTAGGAAATCATTATTTAAGCCTTAAGAAAACAATGATCCAGGAAGATGTCTATAGAACAAATGATCTCCAGCTTTCAGTGTAATATTTATCTTTAAATTACAACACAAATTAATTAGTGATTTTAATATATTCAATACAATGATAGGTCAGGTGCCTAGAATTTAATGAAAACAAAGTCCTCTGTTTTCTCTCTTGAAAATCTGCCAAGGAACAAGGAATAAAAAAAAATTAGCACACCAATGGATACATCACAACACTTGGGTGATATGTGCTTCTTTAAAAATACTTTTTCTTATCAAATATTTCCTGAATGCTTGGTTATAAAACAAATCTGGGGGAATAATAGTAAATAACATTGTTTTCTTACTTTCAATAAACTTACAATCAAGTTGAGAAGTTGTAGAACATAAGATGCAAGACAGCATGTGAATAGTACCTTAATAAGTCAGTGACAAAAGAAAATTTCAGAGACTTAGGAAGACATTTCCAGATTCAAGTAGTGTTGAAATTCTTCACATAAGATGTAAGTCAGGACAGATCGTGAATGGTGCATTAAATTTCTATGAGGACCAGAGGAGTATTGCTTACATGGAGTGGAGGTTAGAAGTTCCTGCATGATGATGGAAATGGAACAAAGATAATGACCAAATGTCATCTGGACTGATGGTGTAGGATAGATATCATTGGAATACTGGGAAAAGAAAGTTGATGAACAGGTACAGGGCAGTGTTGGATATTGGCTTAAGATGTAAGGTTTTCCCAACTTTGATTCTGAGTTCTAAAATAATCCAGTATAGACAAAATAAATAAATAAATAAATAACCAGAAAACCCAAGATAGGGCTGAATATATTGGCCCACAAAAAAGGGAAGAAGGAATGAAGGAGATACCTTTGGCCATGAACAGCCTTACATTTATTTAAATATGGGGTCATATCTATTGATATTTTATACACTATAAGAAATATGGGAGAAATGAACTATAGTATCAGGAGCTAGAAATAGGGTGGTACTCACATAAGTTAAAGTAAATGTGAAAATCAGCAGAAGAAAACCATGTGCTAAGTATAAAAAGTTGCCAAAATGGAAAAAACACATTTGGAAATGTATAATATTTATAGTGAATGAAGAAAGGAGAAAAGGAGAGAGTAAAAAGATAAGATTTCCATAATGGCCACCTCAGATATCATGACATTAATCAATGATGTGTGGTTTTGAACTTTACTGCATTTATCATGTCATCCAAAAGCCTTGCCTCTTTAAATAAGCTTCCTTTCGTTAGGGTATCAGCTTAATTTTGTATACAAAATCAGGTGCTAATCTTTACTCCATGCTATGGACCAAATGTTTCTTCTCAAAATTCCTGTTTTGAAGCCAAATCCCCATGTGATATGTTTTGAGGAGAGATCTTTGGAAGATAATTAAGTTCTGAAGAGGTATTGAGAGTGGTGTGTTCATAATGATATTAGTCCTCTTCCTCTGTCTATCAGTCTCCCTCCCTCCCCTTTTCTGCCACTTCTCTGTGTGGGAAAATATTGGAAAAATGGACCAGCATTGTAGTTCAGTAGATTAAGCCAACACTTGTTATACTGGCATGCCATATCAGAGTACCACTTTCTGTCCTGGCTGCTGCACTTCCAATCCAATTTCCTCCTAATGTTCCTAGGATGTCAGGGGAAGATGACTCATGTACTTGGGCCCTTGCCTCCTACATGATGTACCAGGGTGGAGCTCCTGGCTCCTGGTCAAGACCTGGGCTTGGTATAGATCTGATTGTTGCTGCCCTTTGGGGAGTGAACAGGCTGATGGATGACCTGTGGTGTGCGTGTGTGTGTGTGTGTGTGTCTTTGCTACTCTTTTAATAAATAAATAAATAAATAATAAACTCTATTTTTAAGAGAAACTAATATATACCTATTAAATGCCTGAAGTTAAATGTCTAAAGTTAAATGCCTAAAGTTCTGGAAGCTTCTTTGGAATTTGAAACAGGTAGAGATTGGAAGAGTTTTGAGGGACTTGGTAGAAAAAACTGATAATACTGTGAAAAAGATTGCTAAGTGAAATTCTAGTGAAGACTCAGAGTGGAAAGTGGAGACTCATAGGAAACCTCCTTCTTAGAGAGTGCTTGAAGCCATGAACAAAATATTTGAAGAAATATAGACAGCAAAGGTCATTCAGTTGGGTCCCAGATGGAAAACACGAACCTATTTTTTTTGAAACTGGAAGAAAGGCATTTCTTATAATACACTGGAAAGCAGCTTCATTGAATTGTGTTCAAGTTGTAGTGATTTGTGGAAAGATGATTTTGTGAACAATGGAATGATTTTTAAAAGTGTGGCAAATAATAAGAAACCACTGATTGAAAAATGAGCTATATTAAAAGGAGTACAATTTAAATGCCATGAAATGAATTCAGTGACATAAAGCATATGAATCTACATATTTATACTGACGTAAATATATGAAGATATAAATTTGTAAACATATTAATATGTTAACATGAAAAAATTTAACTATATGCTGTATAAATAGCAACAAAAACAGAAATAGAATCATAGAAACTAATGGTGGGGCCGGCGCCGCGGCTCACTAGGCTAATCCTCCGCCTAGCAGCACCGGCACACCGGGTTCTAGTCCCGGTCGGGGCGCTGGATTCTGTCCCGGTTGCCCCTCTTCCAGGCCAGCTCTCTGCTGTGGCCAGGGAGTGCAGTGGAGGATGGCCCAGGTGCTTGGGCCCTGCACCCCATAGGAGACCAGGAAAAGCACCTGGCTCCTGGCTCCTGCCATCGGATCAGCGCGGTGCGCTGGCCGCAGTGCGCCGGCCGCGGCGGCCATTGGAGGGTGAACCAACAGCAAAGGAAGACCTTTCTCTCTGTCTCTCTCTCTCACTGTCCACTCTGCCTGTCAAAAAATAAAAAATAAAAAAAAAAGAAAGAAACTAATGGTGGTCAACCTTGGACCAGAATTACAGTGATAGTACAGTTAAAGAAAATAAATCCAACAACAGAAAATTCTGAACTTAAATTTCATACTTCAACACTGTGGAAAAGATACATGACTCACACATTATTTTGGGGCCTCTCTTTAAAATACTACCTACAGGGGCCAGCACTGTGGCTCACTTAGTTAATCCTCCGCCTGCGGCACCGGCATCCCATGTGGGTGTTGGGGTCTAGTCCCGGTTGCTCCTCTTCAAGTCCAGCTCTCTGCTGTGGCCTGGGAGGGCAGTGGAGGATGGCCCAAGTGCTTGGGTCCTGTATCCGCATGGGAGACCAGGAGGAAGCACCTGGCTCCTAGCTTCGGATCGGCGTAGCTCTGGCAGTAGCAGCCATTTGGGGGGTGAACCAATGGAAGGAAGACCTTTCTCTCTGTCTCTCTCTCTCACTGTCTAACTCTATCTGTCAAATAAAAAAAAAAAAAACTAAAAAAAAAAAATACTACCTACAAAATGATTCTCACAGCTCTTCCTACAAAACACTTTGCCCTTAAACTTCAAATAACAAAATCTGAACATTAACTTAACAAAAGGTGAGTCAAACTTGTTGAGTGGTAGGGAAAGAAACTTAGTTAAAAAAATGCAGTTCACTAAGTAAGAGGTAAATGGCAGAAGAGTCTGAAAATATTAATATGTTAAGTGTTCTGAATATGTACACCTAAGTTGAGCTTGTGTATGACATGTCTACATCTGTAAGTTCGCATGTGTCAGACGCATACATATACAGTCTTTTATCTGTTCTTAGGTATCTTTGTTCACTGCAAAACGATTTTTTTTCTTTCTGATGGAAAGTTAAAATTCTCATGCGTTGTCACAACGATTGTGATATTGCTGCTTCATATACAATGCCTCAGGGAACTAAATAATTAAGTATGCACAATCAATTTGCTTAAAGTTAGATCTTAATGAGCCTCTCAAAGGAATATTTCTTTTATAGACATTTTAATAAATGAAACCAATCAGGAGGAAGTAACATTTTAACTTAATCAGAAATTCTGTGTACCCATTAAATCATTTTGAAAGACTCTCATAACACTCATAACACTTTATATTAGCTTTTGCAATAAAGGTTTTTGCAAGTACAATAGGATCACCACGGAGGGACTATTTAACTGCCTGTGAGACAGCAGAAGTCATCATAGAAAAGATAATATTCCAATTGGGTCCAAATGAGAGCAAATACTTGGTCTTTTCAGATATTTATCCCTTGGATCAAAATTACATTTGGGTTGTATTGGGAAGAAATATAGCACCCGAAAATAGGATAGGATTTTATTTCTTTTCTTTTTTTTTTTTTTTTCATTTTAGTTTAAAAGTACCTTCATAGACTTTTAACAAAGTCAGTGCAAGGGTGGATGCTGTTGCGCAGTAATTAAGATATGGCTTGAGAGTCTTGCACCCCACATAAGACTGCCTGAGTTTAAGATCTACTTATGCTTCTGATACATCTTCCTGCTAATGTACATCTGGTATCAGGTGATAGCTCAAGTACTTGGTTCTTGCCACCTAATGGAAGACCCAGAAGTGCTATCTGGCTCCTGGCTTTGGTTGGGCTCATGCCCAACTGTTGCAGTCACTTGGGGATTGTGGATTGGAGATTTCTCTCCCTCTCTCTCTCAACCTTTCTCTCCCCTGCCTCTTGCTCTGCTTTCAATATAAATAAATGAAGATACAGGCAAGATGGCAGAATAGGAAGGAAGCACACTGATAGTCCAGGGAGAGATAGTTTAATAAAAGTGGAGATACTGCAGGTTCAAGGAAGAGTAGTGGAAGAAACAGCAGAAGAAACTCTTCCAGAACG
This sequence comes from Oryctolagus cuniculus, assembly GCF_964237555.1. NCBI lineage: Eukaryota > Metazoa > Chordata > Mammalia > Lagomorpha > Leporidae > Oryctolagus > Oryctolagus cuniculus. The sequence continues at coordinate 27,400,379 of NC_091432.1, read as the reverse complement.
AGTGATTCACAGTGGACCTGCGTGGAGAGCGTGGGAGCCCACAGTTCGGGACACCAGCAGCAGACTCAACACACCAGCGCTGGAATGTGAGGTGAGCCGAACCTCAATAGCCCGAGACACCGGTAGGCAAGCGGAAAGAGGAGACTAGAGGGAAAGACTGCGGGGGGGAAAGTTCACCAGGCTAACTAGAAGAGAGAGAGAGAGAGAAAAAAAAGTGACTGATACGGACACGGGTTTCTCTCTCTCCGCTCACCTCTCAAAGGTGAGCAAGACAAAGAGCAGGCGCCATCTTGGACATACGTCATAAGCAGAGCGACCTCAGGTCTGCACCACCCCTGAGCTGAGCAGAAAAACCTGACTCTGGGCGGGGTGAATTAACAGGAGATTAGGACCTAGTAAATTTGTGGTGCTACTGAACTGAGACTGTGAAAAAAGAGACAGAGGGGGAGAGAACTCACGGAATTCACGTGAGTACTCTCCAGAGACGCTACAATTCCGTAACTTTGGAAACCCAGTGGGAGACTGAAGGAGAATTTGAGCCCACTCTGAGGGCAGAACAGATTCCCTGTGTGGTCCTTGGGAAAGAGCTTCCGATCTCTGGCTCCTGTGGGTATATCATTTGCCTGATAACTACCTCCAACTTCGTCCAGCTGTGTGGAATTACTTCCCTTTTGAATCAAAAAAAGAAAGAAAGAGAGAGAGAGAGAGAGAGATCTACCACGCCTGACCTGGGAGTGTCACCTTTGGCACACCAAACAGAGCTCTCAGGCCACACCCATCTCAAGCCTCTAAGGCTCCATCAAAAACAGACAGTCCACTTAATCTAGAGTCATAGTATAACAAGAAAAAGCACCACAGTGAAGAAACCAAATATCTCCAATATGCCAAATAACAAACGCAAAAACCTAGGTAATAAAAACAAGGAAGTCACTATGACGCCCCCAAATGAAAAAGACACCCCAATTCAAGATTATGAAAATGATGAGAAAGAAGAAATGCAAGAAGCAGATCTCAAAATGTTGATAAGAACATTAAGAAGTTCTCAAAAACAAATTCTTAAACTACAGAAATCCTTAATGGGCAAGATAGAAAATCTCTCTCGTGAAAATGAAATATTAAGGAGGAATCAAAATGAAATGAAACAACTAGTACAACAGGAAACTCTGATAGTGATGAGAAATCATAATGAAGTGAAGAATTCAATAGATCAAATGAAAAACACATTAGAGAGCCTTACAAACAGAATGGATGAAGCAGAAGAGAGACTTTCAATCCTACATCTAAAGATTTTACATTCTTCTCAGCAGTACATGGAACCTTCTCTAGGATTGACCACATACTAGGCCATAAAGCAAGTCTCAGCAAATTCAAAAGAATTAAAATCATACCATGCAGCTTCTCAGACCATAAAGGAATGAAGGCGGAATTTAGCATCTCAGGAATCCCTAGAGCATATGCAAAGACATGGAGATTGAACAACATGCTCCTGAATGAACAATGGGTCATAGAAGAAATCAAAAGAGAAATCAAAATTTTTCTGGAAGTAAATGAGGATAACAGCACAATATACCAAAACTTATGGGACACAGCAAAAGCAGTGTTAAGAGGAAAGTTTATATCAATAGGTGCCTACATCAAGAAATTGGAAAGGCACCAAATAAATGAGCTTTCAGTTCACCTCAAGGATTTGGAAAACCTACAGCAAACCAGACCCAAATCTAGTAGGAGAAGAGAAATCTTTAAAATCAGAGAAGAAATCAACAGGATTGAATCCAAAAAAACATTACAAACAATCAGCCAAACGAGGAGCTGGTTTTTTGAAAAAATAAACAAAATTGACACCCCATTGGCCCAACTAACTAAAAAAAGAAGAGAAAAGACCCAAATCAATAAAATCAGAGATGAAAAAGGAAACGTAACAACAGACACCACAGAAATAAAAAGAATCCTCAGAAATTACTACAAGGACTTGTATGCCAGCAAACAGGGAAACCTATCAGAAATGGATAGATTCCTGGACACATGCAACCTACCTAAATTGAACCAGGAAGACATCGAAAACCTAAACAGACCCCTAACTGAGACAGAAATTGAAACAGTAATAAAGGCCCTCCCAACAAAGAAAAGCCCAGGACCAGATGGATTCACTACTGAATTCTACCAGACATTTAAAGAAGAACTGTCTACAGTTCTTCTCAAACTATTCAGAACAGTCGAAAAAGAGGGAGTCCTCCCAAATTCTTTCTATGAAGCCAGCATCACCTTAATTCCTAAAGCTGAAAAAGGTGCAGCATTGAAAGAGAATTACAGACCAATATCCCTGATGAACATAGATGCAAAAATCCTCAATAAAATTCTCGCCAATAGAATGCAACAACACATGAGAAAGATCATCCACCCAGACCAAGTGGGATTTATCCCTGGTATGCAGGGATGGTTTAATGTGTGCAAAACAATCAATGCGATACACCACATTAACAGACTGCAGAAGAAAAACCATATGATTATCTCAATAGACACAGAGAAAGCATTTGATAAAATACAACACCCGTTCATGATGAAAATTCTAAGCAAACTGGGTTTGGAAGGAACATTCCTCAATACAATCAAAGCAATCTATAAAAAACCCACAGCCAACATCCTATTGAATGGGGAAAAGCTGGAAGAATTTCCACTGAGATCTAGTACCAGACAGGGATGCTGACTCTCACCACGGCTATTCAATATAGTTCTGGAAGTTCTAGCCAGAGCTATTAGTCAAGAAAAACAAATTAAAGGGATACAAATTAGGAAGGAAGAACTCAAACTATCCCTCTTTGCAGATGATATGATTCTTTATTTAGGGGACCCAAAGAACTCTACTAGGAGACTATTGGAACTCATATAAGAGTTTGGCAAAGCAGCAGGGTATAAAATCAATGCACAAAAATCAACAGCCTTTGTATACACAGGCAATGCCATGGCTGAGGAAGAACTCCTAAGATCAATCCCATTCACAATAGCTACAAAAACAATCAAATACCTTGGAATAAATTTAACCAAGGATGTTAAAGATCTCTATGATGAAAATTACAAAACCTTAAAGAAAGAAATAGAAGAGGATACCAAAAAATGGAAAAAATCTTCCATGCTCATGGATTGGAAGAATCAATATCATCAAAATGTCCATTCTCCCAAAAGCAATTTATACATTCAACGCAATACCAATCAAGATACCGAAGACCTTCTTCTCAGATCTGGAAAAAATGATGCTGAAATTTATATGGAGACACAGGAGACCTCGAATAGCTAAAGCAATCTTGTACAACAAAAACAAAGCTGGAGGCATCACAATACCAGATTTCAGGACATACTACAGGGCAGTTGTAATCAAAACAGCCTGGTATTGGTACAGAAATAGATGGATAGACCAATGGAACAGAATTGAAACTCCAGAAATCAACCCAAACATCTACAGCCAACTCATATTTGATCAAGGATCCAAAACCAATCCCTGGGTAAGGACAGTCTACTCAATAAGTGGTGCTGGGAAAATTGGATTTCCATGTGCAGAATCATGAAGCAAGACCCCTACCTTTCACCTTACACAAAAATTCACTCAACATGGATTAAAGACTTAAATCTACAACCGGACACCTACAAATAATTAGAGAGCATTGGAAAAAACCCTGCAAGATACAGGTACCGGCAATGACTTCTTGGGAAGGACCCCAGAAGCACAGGCAGTCAAAGCCAAAATTAACATTTGGGATTGCATCAAATTGAGAAGTTTCTGTACTGCAAAAGAAACAGTCAGGAAAGTGAAGAAACAAACGACAGAATGGGAAAAATATTTGCAAACTCTGCAACAGATAAAAGGTTGATAACCAGAATCTACAAAGAAATCAAGAAACTCCACAACATCAAAACAAACAACCCACTTCAGAGATGGGCCAAGGACCTCAATAGACATTTTTCAAAAGAGGAAATCCAAATGGCCAACAGACACATGAAAAAATGTTCAAGATCACTAGCAATCAGGTAAATGCAAATCAAAACCACAATGAGGTTTCACCTCACCCCAGTTAGAATAGCTCACATTCAGAAATCTACCAACAATAGATGCTGGAGAGGATATGGGGAAAAAGGACAATAACCCACTGTTGGTGGGAATGCAAATTGGTTAAGCCATTATGGAAGTCAGTCTGGAGATTCCCAGAAACCTAAACATAACCCTACCATTCAACCCAGCCACACCACTCCTTGGAATTTACCCAAAGGAAATGAAACTGGCAAACAAACAAGCTGTCTGCACAATAATGTTTATTGCAGCTCAATTCACAATAGCTAAGACCTGGAACCAACCCAAATGCCCATCAGCAGTAGACTGAATAAAGAAAATATGGGACATGAACTCTATAGAATACTATACAGCAGTCAAAAACAATGAAACCCAGTCATTTGCAACAAGATGGAGGAATTTGGAAAACATCATGCTGAGTGAATTAAGCCAGTCCCAAAGGGACAAATATCATATGTTCTCCCTGATCGGCGACAACTAACTGAGCACCAAAGTGGAAACTTGTTGAAATGAAATGGACACTATGAGAAACAGTGACTTGATCAGCTCTTGTCCTGACTGTTGATGTACAATGTAATACTTTATCCATTTTAGTATTTTTTTCTAGTACCATTGGTTGAACTCTGTAATTAACACACAATTATTCTTAGGTGTTTAAATTTTAACTGGAAAGTATCCCTGTTAGGAATTTGGAAAACATTATGCTGAGTGAAATAAGCCAATCCCAAAGGGACAAATACCAGTTGTTCTCCTTGATAGGTGACAACTGAGCACCAAAAAGGAAACCTCTTAATGTGAAATGAACACTATGAGAAAAAGTGACTTGATCAGCCCTCACCCTGACTGTTGATGAGCAGCTTAATATGTTATCCCTCTTTGTATTTTTTTTGTTTATTCTACTTAATACTTTTGGTTGAATACTGTAATCAATACACATGGCATGTACCAATGCCATCTTACCAGTCCCAGTGATCAATTTCTGTCCACATTTGATCATAATGATAGGACTAAGAACCAAAGGGAGCACATAAACAAGACTAGTGTCTGCAAATACTAGCTGATAGAATCAAAAAGGGAGAGAACGATCCAACATGGGAAGTGAGATACACAGCAGACCCATAGAATGGCAGATGTGCTAAACACAAATCTGGCCTCAGAATCAGCTCTTAAGGCATACGGATCTGGCTGAAAAGTCCATGAGTTTACTTCAGGCATGGAAAGCCAAGACACTTTGGGGAAAAAAAAAAAAAGCTAAATGAATGATCTCCGCGAGTGAGATTCCATTGGAAAGAACGGGTCATCAAAGAAGGAGGTACCTTTCTCTGAAGGGAGGAGAGAACTTCCACTTTGACCATGGCCTTGTCTAAATATGATCAGAGTCAGTGAACTCAGGGGGCTTCCACAGCCTTGGCAGCTCATTACAAGAGCCTAGGGTGATTACTGATGCCATAAACAAGAGTGTCAATTTGTTAAGTCAACAACAAGAGTCACTGTGCACTTACTCCTCATGTAGGATCTTTGTCCTTAGTGTGCCGTACATTGAGATTTAATGCTATAACTAGTACTCAAACAGTATTTTTCACTTTATGTTTCTGTGTGGGAGCAAACTGTTGAAATCTTTACTTAATGTATGCTAAACTGATCTTCTGTATATAAAGAGAAACGAAAATGAATCTTGAAGTGAATGGAAGGGGAGAGGGAGTGGGAAAGCAGAGGGTTGCGGGTTTGAGGGACATTATGTGGGGGAAGCCATTGTAATCCATAAGCTGTACTTTGGAAATTTATATTATCGAATAAAAGTTAAAAAAAATAAATGAATAAATAAATAAATAAATGTTTTACTGAATATATAAGTCAATGTATTTTTTTCAAACACAGTGGAATATTTATGAATCCCAAGAATGAATCACACATTTTTATTTTAATGAAGTATTTTATGGAAGATGCTTTTTTAGTATCTAAGTTTGTCAAACCTCATAATCTTAGATAGCAAATAAGAAAAAATAGATCTTTTTTTTCCCCAATGAATACTGGCTATAGTCTGAAAGTGTGTGCCCCTATAAAATTCATATCCAAGATGGTGAAGGCTTTGGAAAGTGATTAGTTCTTGAGGGAACCAGACACAAGAATGGAATCATTGCCCTTACAAGAGAGTTTGCAGAGACTTGCGGCACTCCCATCACTTCCACAAGTTTTAACATTTTTTGCTCCCTCTTACTATGGAATGATGCATCAGTGAAGTAGGCAGGCATACAGGTTAAAATTGATCAGATTTGTGAACTGGAAGACCACGCCTTTGCCACACCCCTGTGTGGCCTCATGCCCCTACCTGATGCCTTTGCCATGCCCCTGTGTGGCCTCATTCCCCTACCTGGCCACACCTGGGTGCCCACCAGCCAATCAGGTTAATTAACCACTCCCCTTTGGAAGTGGGTTAAAAGCCGGGCCATGGTGTGGCCCGGGCAGCTCTTTTTCCTTGACTTCTTGATAGGAAGGCAAATCAAGCCTTGGAAACTCACGGCCGGAGCATAGGGAGACTACTGATGCCATAGACAGGAGTGTCAATTGGTAAAGTCAACAACAGGAGTCACTGTGCACTTACTCCTCATGTAGGATCTCTGTCCTTGATGTGCTGTGTATTGAGATTTAATGCTATAACGAGTACTCAAACAATATATTTCACTTTGTGTTTCTATGGGGGTGCAAACTGTTGAAATCTTTACTTAATGCATACTAAACTGATCCTCTGGAAAAAAAAAAAAAAAGAAAGAAAGAAATTATCAGCTCCCAATTTGACTCTCACTGGGATTAAACATGACAATAGGTCTGATCTGATTTCATCATCATTTAAAAAAAAATCATCTATTATTTCTCACTTTATGTTTCTGTGTGAGAGCAAACTGTTGAAATCCTTACTTAATGTATACTAAGCTGATCTTCTGTATATTAAGATAATCGAAAATGAATCTTGATGTGAATGGAAGGGGAGAGGGAGTGGGAAAGGGGAGGGTAGTGGGTGGGAGGGACGGTATGTGGGGGAAGCCATTGTAATCCATAAATCGTACTTTGGAAATTTATATTCATCAAATAAAAGTTAAAAAAAAAAAAAAACAAAAACAAATCATCAAGAAAAAAAAGAAAAAAAAAAAAGAACTCCATTTCATAGACATGGTAAGTTATAAAGAAAAGAGGTTTACTTTTGCTCACAGTTCTTATCAAAGGGTGATAAGCCAATGCTGGTGATGGTCTTGCTGTTGGCCAAGTCCCACAATGGCTCAGGACATCACATGACAAAAGATGTAAGGCAAACATGTACACACCTGTGTGTCTCCTCTGATACCTTTTTTTCTCTCTTATAGGTCTTGCTGTTGGCCAAGTCCTACAATGGCTCAGGACATCACATGACAAAAGATGTAAGGCAAACATGTACACACCTGTGTGTCTCCTCTGATACCTTTTTTTCTCTCTTATAAAAGAAGCCCCAGTACTAACTCATGGAAATTCTTCCTCTAAAGATCTTTTCTAATTTTAATGACTTCTCAAAGACTTCATCTTATAAGCTCCACAGATTAAGTTTCCGTCTCCTTACTACATCACAGTAGGGACCAAATTCCAGCTTGAGTTTTTGAGTTGAGAAACCAAACTCAAACTATTGCATACATCATACACATCAACTGTAGTTCTTTTTTTCCTTATGTTGAATATTGGAAGGACTATCACTTTTATTATTTAAGTAAAAAAGCCGAAAGATAAATAAATGGTGACACAACAATTTGAAGGTAGTAGATATTTAAATAATATTGAATGAATAGACATTGTCATTAGAATTCTGATATTCTGATTATAGAACTAAAGGAATTCTATTCACATTATACAAGATGTGCTCAAAAATTTCTCAGAAATGTGTAGTATGAAAAAAATTATACCTTAATTTCAAAAATTTATGCCCCTAAAGAAATTTACCTTTTAACTTCTCTTTGGGTGAACTTTTTGAAGTAACCTATGTATACTACCACTTTCCCTACTGTTGCTAAATAAATATGAGTTGAGGAATATATGTTTTATCCTTGTATTATCAATGAATTCCTTTAAGTCATCAACTATCATTGAACATATAGGTTGTCATTCATTTAAAACATTACTGATATATTTGCATATAAAATTTTCATATTCATGACCATTGACTTGTTTAGATTTTGAATAGCAAAAACACACTAGCAGAACATAACTTTATGTCTCTTGGATGCCAAATTACTTTCCAAAAATAATGTATCTGTATGCTTTCTACATTTTATGCAGCTTATTTCCTGAATATTATTTTTTCAATAGTTTTTTAGTTCATATTCCTTCCAATTTATAAAGAAGCTCATCATTAAGTTGTTTTTATAAAAGTAATATTTTACTAAATTAAAAGCCAATGTGATTATCTGGAACTAGATGATCTCATTGATGAATCAGAGCGTACTAAAAAGAGAAACATACCTTCAATTTGTACAACTTATTCCTGTAACTATATGCCTTTGAGAGTTATAAACACTGCTGACTCGCTTTTTTAGTCTAAAACCATGAGATTCTCTCTGCAATAAATCAATTAATGGTGATTAAATTTAGCTACTAACCACATCCACCATACTATGTTCTGATGGAATTAAGACTAGTTTTAATTTGAAACAGGTGGAGCAGTGTCAAAATTTCTGCAATTAGTGTTATGTCTTAAGACTCTATACCCATGTATTGTTGATACACAGTTGCCAAGTACATGTAGGAAAACTGAGAACAAATTGGCAATTACAGATTGCATGGCTGCTTTTCAGTTAGATGATGAAATAAGAATGCTTCCTAGAGATTCCTTTTTCAGAATCTCAAGAGATTATGCAAGTTTTCAACAGGCTTCAGAGACTCCAAATCGTAGCAGAAAAATTACATGTTCCTCTATCATAACACAGAGGAATTATAAATAGTAGGAAAACCCATTGCTACTGCTCTCCAGAAAAATAAACTTACCTAATCTTGCTTTAAGTTAGAGTGTGTATGCTCGTATTTGTGTGTGTCTATCACACATTTTATTTTTTTAAGAAAATTAAAAGTCAAGAATGTATGCATCAGAAACAAAAACAGAAAAGCTTTACTTGGGCTATCCCTAATGCTCAATCAATTTTCTTCAACAACATTCAAGTTTTTTTTCAAGCATCTTCAGTGTCATATTGAATTCCCAAGATTTCTATCAGTTAATCTTAGTCTTTTATGAGGTTCTTTTTAGACAGGACCTTCTTAGAGGTAAATCTGAACTTTCTGCCCCAACTTCCAGTTGCTCATCTGAGAAGTAAACTTAGTCCCAATACCTACAATATTTCCCATGAATAAGCTAAATATTCTCAAGTATTTTAAATTATTATTCTGTTTTTCTATGTACCTCATTTCATGTTTTTGAAACTTCTATTCCTCCCTAACAATAAAGATCCAATTATGTACATATCTCAATGTGTGATTGTTATTTTTAAAAATTTATTCTGTTTATTTGAGAATCAGAGTTACATACAGAAAGAGGGAGAGATGGAGAGATCTTCCATCCATTGATTCACTCCCCAAAGGACCACAGCATCCAGGGCTGGGCCAGGCTGAAGGCAGCAGCTAGGAGCATCATTCCGATATCCACATGGGTATAGAGGCCCAAGTATTTGGGCCATCATCGGCTGCTTTCTCAGGCACAGTAGATGGAGCTGGATCAGAAGTAGAGCTGCCAGCTTCTTCCTGGGTGCAGGGGCCCAAGCACTTGGGCCATCTTCCACTGTTTTCCCAAGTGCATTTGCAAGGAGCTCGATTGGAAGTGGAGCATCCAAGAGTCAAGTGGCACCTATACGCGATGACAGTATTGCAAGTGGAGGCTTAGCCCATTTTACAACACAACACTTGGCTCCATGATTGTCATTTAAAAGACATATAAAAAATAATCCCATAGTAGTTCATTTTCTTAAAATTTGTGACCACTACTCCTTGCAAAAGTTGACCTTATATCCCAGGCCTTGTTTTCTTTGTGTATAATATGGGGATAATTTTTAGTACCCATTTCACAGTGTAGTTTTGTAACTTAAATGGGATAAAACTAAAGGTCATACATATATCATAAAGTTATGGTGTTATTAAGTGATCAATAAAATAAGTCCTGTTCCATTACAAAAGACATATAAATATTTACTAATATTCACTCAATCAGTAAATATCCATCAAGCACTCATCATGCCATAGATCCTATTCTATGTTGTGGAGATTCAATAAAAATCAAATCAGAGTAACATTCCTTTCTCCACAGAGATTATATCCAACTAGATCTGTATTCAACAATATTCAGTATATATTGATCTCGGAATTTTCTAGGAATATTGAAACAGACTTCTTTAGTCTACATTTGATTTTCTAGACCTTTTTGTAAAATACTGCGTGTCTATATCTACAAGTGTATAGAATTAAAATAGTCATATGTTATCCATGCCACTGTCCTAATATTTGAAGTTCCTTTAAATGTGATTATAGTTGCACACCATTCTCTAATGAAAGAAAAACAAGAAATACACCATGGTAGAATTTAAGATTTAGAAACTCAGAGAAATCAGACATCATCAATTTACAAGATATTTTCATGTTAGAGATAAGTAAAACGTTTCATGAGTTGCCAAAATCAGGTAGCGACTCAAGCCTAAAATACATTCAGATACTCTCCTGAATCAGGAGTGTTACTAACATACCATGATGCATGTACCCAAGCCATGACATTCTTGAATGTGAAACAATGAGTTCATATAGAATACAAAAAATGTTTAAGAATGAAATTAATATCTTATGATTTGATTGTTGTTTATAGCCTTTGTTTATTTTCCTGTGGAACAATGATCTTTCTACTTTTATTTGTTGTATGTTATGGTTGGTGACTCATCAAGCCTGGGGTCATAAAATAAATTGAAAGTATGTTATTGGAAAAATTAAATGAAAAGAAAGGAAAGAAGTTGATTTGAAGGAAGAAAGAAGGGAAGTATGATTATCTCCTTAGAATTCTATCTATGAAAGATAAGAACCATATTCTATTTATATTAAAATAAATTAAAATAGAAAACTACTAATGGGAAAACTATTAATGGAATTTTAATAAAATAATATTTAAATAACAATATTTAAGATGACATTTGGGAAAATTAGAATTTAACAATGGGATGTCCAGAAAATACAGTGGTAAATATTTAAAATGTTATTCTTCATAATTGGATTCTAATATTGCTACAATATTTAGATTCCTCACCATTGTGTTCTAGTCTAATGCACCCATTTTTAAATGCCAAATTTTCATTCAAACTATCATGGTCAACTTACTTAGCACTGTTCTTTCTTCTTATGTAATCCTTTCTTCTGTGACATTTTTCATATATCATCCTTCCAATTGTGATAAGCCTGAACACAAAGCCCTCCTTCCGAATCATTCTACTGGCATACCGTGAGTAAATTCATCCAGGTATACCTTCCCAGGGATACTAGCTCCTTAGTACTTCCCAAAAGAATTTCTAAGTGTGAGCTCTGAAATACAGATTTATTTCTTAGCAGAATTTCTTCAGTGAAATCTAATAATGAAACAATAAAATTCAAAAGTAATAAAAATGTTAATCTATTCATTATAAACTTTATTCAAGATGTTATTGATACAGTTATTAGGCATCAGGAAACTATTGAAATATTGGCTTGGCCCCTTAACAAACAAGAGATAGCTAGAAATTTTCTGTGCTTTAATTTCTTTTTCTGAAAAGAATCTACTTTCATGGCTTTTTGTAAATTTAGAAAAAATAATTAATTTAAAACTGCATCTTATAACACTACAGAAATATTATCTGCATAGGATTATAATTATACTTCTCGTACAAATGCATGGTCTTATTAAATCTTCACAGCATTTCTGTGTTAGAAATAAAAGATGCTATTTTCCCACTTACTAAGAAAAAAAAACTAAGAACTGCTATGACTTCTTTATCAAATTATGGGCTGTTAAAATCCAAATCATCAGACTTCTAATCCTGTGCTCCTTCCACTGTAATGCATTGACTAAAATTCTACTTTGAATAGGTTCATGATTTTATTAAGTTACCTGAGGTGGTTCAGGGTTGATAATGTCTATTCTACAGAGTGCAGTTCTCAACATTTTCAGCTGTGTTTTGGGAGGCACAATACTGTCTAAATAGATTACTACAGTCTACACAGGTGTGATTTTCCTATAAATCCATATCACATTCCTTGAACTTTATTTCTTCTCTATTTCCTGTTTTATAATTTGTCTTTACAACTTGATTTTAAATCTCTGAAGACAGGAATCCAATCGAACACATTTTTATATATGCTTAATAAACATTCCCTATTTATTTACTGCCATTTCATAGCTTCAAGGAAAAAATAAAAACATTCCCTTTAGCTAGTTAACAATTTTATTAGAACTTCACTTAGAGTCCAGTTCAAAAAAAGCTGAAACCTAACCATCAGTCTGAGATACTTTCCCCTTTTGAGGTATCAGCTTAATGTCATTTACAGAGAATGGCTTTCTTATTCATATTAACTAAAGTTTTCATCCCAAAAATTTCTTCCCAGCACAATCTACTTCTCAGTAACACACACTTCACTTCTCATTTTCTTTCCATATGTATCTAATGTGTTTACTAGGATGGGGGTTTAAGGGGAAAGATACTATGATCTGGTCTGCAATTGGAAACCCAGCAAGAATCATAACTCAGTAAATATTTCCAGGATGAATCAATCCATGTACTTAACAGTACCCCCTAAATATATAAAAAAAATTCTGAACAATTAATGATAATTCCTTTGCCTTTGACTACCTTTTTTTTTTTTTAAAGATTTATCTTATTTATTTGAAAGACAGAATTACAGAGAAAGGTAGAGACAGAGAGAGATCTTCCATTCACTGGTTCACTCCCCAGGTGGCTGCAACGACTGGAGCTGAGCTGATCCGAAGCCAGGAGCCAGGAGCTTCTTCAGGGTTTCCCACGTGGCTCAGGGGCCTAAGGTCTTGTATCATCTTCTACTGCTTTTCCAGGCCATAGCAGAAAGCTGGATGGGAAGAAAAGCAGCCGGGACTAGAACCAGCACCCATATAAGATACCAGCATTTCAGGCCAGGGCTTTAACCCTCTGCACCACAGCACTGGCCCTGAGTACCTTTTTATTTTAACAGTAATCTTCATACATTTCACTTTACTTTTTTTTGCAGTTTTATTCAATTTAATTTTAAATTTATTTTTTATTTAGTAAATATAAATTTTCAAAGTACAGTTAATGGATTACAATGGCTCCCTCCCCATAATCTCCCTCCCACTCACACCCCTCCCATCTCCCGCGCCCTCTCCTATTCCAGTCACATCAAGATTCATTTTCAATTATCTTTATATACAGAAGATCAATTCAGTATATATCAAGTAAATATTTCATCAGTTTGCACCCACACAGAAACACAAAGTGGAAAATACTGTTTCAGTACTAGTTATAGCACTACTTCACATTGGACAACACATTAAGGACAGATCCCACATGAGAAGTAAGTACACAGTGACTCCTGTTGTTGACTTAACAATTTGACACTCTTCTTTATGGCGTCAGTAATCTCCCTAGGCTCTAGTCATGAGTTAACAAGGCTATGGAAGCCTTTTGAGTTCGCCGACTTCAATCTTATTCTGACAGGGTCATAGTCAAAGTGGAAGTTCTCTCCTCCCTTCAGAGAAAGGTACCTCCTTCTTTGATGGCCCCGTTCTTTCCACTGGGATCTCACTTACAGAGATCTTCCATTTAGGGCTATCTTTTTTTTTTTTTTTTCCCAGAGTGTCTTGGCTTTCCATGCCTAAAATACTCTCATGGGCTCTTCAGCCATATCCAAATGCCTTAAGGGCTGATTCTGAGGCCAGAGTGCTATTTAGGACATCTGCCATTCTATGAATCTGCTGTGTATCCTGCTTCCCACGATGGATTGTTCTCTCCCTTTTTGATTCTATCAGCTAGTAATAGCAGACACTAGACTTGTTTGTGTGATCCCTTTGACTTTTAGTCCTATCAGTGTGATAAATTGTGAACTGAAATTGATCACTTGGACTAGTGAGATGGCATTGGTACATGCCACCTTGATGGGATTGTATTGGGATCCCCTGGCATGATTGTAACTCTACCATTTGGGGCAAGTCCGATTGAGCATGTCCCAAATTGTACATCTCCTCCCTCTCTTATTCCCACTCTTATTTTTAACAGTGATCGCTTTTCAGTTAAAATTTAAACACCTAAGAATAATTGTGTGTTAATTACAGAGTTCAACCAATACTACTAGAACAAAACAAAGAAAAATACTAAAATGGATAAAGCATTACATTGTACATCAACAGTCAGGACAAGAGCTGATCAAGTCACTGTTTCTCATAGTGTCCATTTCACTTCAATAGGTTTCCCCTTTGGTGCTCAGTTGGTTGTCGCCGATCAGGGAGAACATATGATATTTGTCCCTTTGGGACTGGCTTAATTCAATCAGCATGATGTTTTCCAAATTCCTCCATCTTGTTGCAAATGACCGGATTTCGTTGTTTTTGACTGCTGTATATTATTCTATAGAGTACATGTCCCATAATTTCTTTATGCAGTCTACTGCTGATGAGCATTTGGGTTGGTTCCAGGTTTTAGCTATTGTGAATTGAGCTGCAATAAACATTATTGTGCAGACAGCTTGTTTGTTTACCAGTTTCATTTCCTTTGGGTAAATTCCAAGGAGTGGTGAGGCTGGGTTGAATCTGAGGAATCTGAGGAATCTCCAGACTGACTTCCATAGTGGCTTAACCAGTTTGCATTCCCACCAACAGTGGGTTAGTGTTCCTTTTTCCCCATATTCTCACCAGCATCTATTGTTGGTAGATTTCTGAATGTGATCCATTGTAACCTGGGTGAGGTGAAACCTCATTGTGATTTTGATTTGCATTTCCCTGATTGCTCGTGATCTTGAACATTTTTTCATGTGTCTGTTGGCCATTCGGATTTCCCCTTTTGAAAAATGTCTATTGAGGTCCTTGGCCCATCTCTTAAGTGGGTTGTTTGTTTTGTTTTTGTGGAGTTTCTTGATCTCTTTGTAGATTCTGGTTATCAACCCTTTATCTGTTGCATAGTTTGCAAATATTTTTTCCCATTCTGTTGGTTGCCTATTTACTTTCCTGACTGTTTCTTTTGCAGTACAGAAACTTCTCAATTTGATGCAATCCCAAATGTTAATTTTGGCTGTGAATGCCTGTGCTTCTGGGGTATTTTCCAAGAAGTCTTAACCAGTACCTATATCTTGCAGGGTTTCTCCAATGCTCTCTAATAATTTGATGGTGTCGGGTTGTAGATGTAAGTCTTTAATCCATGTTGAGTGAATTTTTGTGTAAGGTGAAAGGTAGGGGTCTTGCTTCATGATTCTGCACATGGAAATCCAATTTCCCCAGCACCATTTATTGAATAGACTGTCCTTACTCCAGGGATTGGTTTTGGATCCTTGATCAAATATAAGTTGGCTGTAGATGTTTGGATTGATTTCTGGTGTTTCTATTCTGTTCCATTGGTCTATCAATGTGTTTCTGTACCAGTACCATGCTGTTTTGATAACAACTGCCCTGTAGTATGTTGAAATACGGTATTGTGATGCCTCCAGCTTTGTTTTTGTTGTACAAAATTTCTTTAGCTATTCGAGGTCTCCTGTGCCTCCATTTGAATTTCTGCGGCATTTTTTTCCAGATCTGAGAAGAAGGTCTTCGGCATCTTGATTGGTATTGCATTGAATCTGTAAATTGCTTTTGGGAGAATGGACTTTTTTTTTTTTTTAAACTTTTATTTAATGCATATAATTTTCCAAAGTACGATTTATGGATTACAATGGCTTCCCCCCCATACCGTCCCTCCCACCCACAACCCTCCCCTTTCCCACTCCCTCTCCCCTTCCATTCACATCATGATTCATTTTCGATTATCTTAATATACAGAAGATCAGCTTAGTATACATTAAGTAAGGATTTCAACAGTTTGCTCCCACACAGAAACATAAAGTGAAAAATAATAGATGATTTTTTTAAATGATGATGAAATCAGAGCAGACCTATTGTCATGTTTAATCCCAGTGAGAGTCAAGTTGGGAATTGATAATTTCTTAAAAAAAAAAAAAAAAAAAAAAAAGAGAGAATGGACATTTTGATGATATTGATTCTTCCAATCCATGAGCATGGAAGATTTTTTCCATTTTTTGGTATCCTCTTCTATTTCTTTCTTTAAGGTTTTGTAATTTTCATCGTAGAGATCCTTAACGTCCTTGGTTAAGTTTATTCCTAGGTATTTGATTGTTTTTGTAGCTATTGTGAATGGGATTGATCTTAGCAGTTCTTTCTCAGCCATGGCATTGCCTGTGTATACAAAGGCTGTTGATTTTTGTGCATTGATTTTATATCCTGCTACTTTGCCAAACTCTTCTATGAGTTCCAATAGTGGATGATGGCCCAGGTGCTGGGGCTCCTGCACTCATGTGGAAGACCTGGAAGAAGGTCCTAGCCTCAGGCTTTGGATATCCCAGTTCTGGCCATTGTAGTCATTTGTGGACCTTTCTTTCTGTGCCTCCCTCTCTCTGCCTGTAGCTTTGCCTCTCAAATAAATAAATAAAATCTCAACAACAAAAAATATGGACAAAAGACAAGATGAAAGGAATAAAAATGAAATGTGATTTAATTTTAAGTTTCTCAAGATGACAGTTCCTATTAAAATGTTTCATAGAATAGTTATCCATTGAGGAGAGGTCATTGTGGTGCAGTGGGTTAAGGACAGCTTGGGACAGACCTCTGTATCCTGTATTGGAGTACCAATTAGAGTCCCGGCTACTTTGTATCATATCTCTTTTCCCACTAGTGTGTCTGGGCAGGCTCTTGATGTTTCAAATGAGTTTCTGCCACTCACATGAGATAGTTGAATGGAGTTCCTGGCTCCTGGCTTCAGCCTGGCCCCAACCCAACTATTGTGACTGTTTGGAGAGTCACCCAGAAAATGGAAAACTTTTCTGTCTCTCTCTAATTCTGTGTTTCAAATAAATATTTTTTTTAAAAAAAATAGAGTAGTTATCCATTGAAATAAGTCACTTTAAAAAACCTTACTTTCTATCAAAATTTGCTTCATATGCTTTAAATACTCATTCTGACAACTTTTGTATATATTCCTCCCTTTCTTCTCATTTTCATGCTATTCTCAAATCAACTTTGATGTCAGTTTTGAAGTTGGGCTATAAATTTTGGATTACAATTATTATTTTGATTTGTGTATGTCTAGTTTTCACAATGAATCTGTCAATTCTTCAAAATAAGAGATCCATTTGAGGGTTTAATGTTTCACGCTTAATGATGTTCTCTGGTTGCCGGTATAAGCATATAAGTTACATGTGACTGTAGCCACATTTTCACTTCTTATTGTGATATGGGCTCAATATTTGGTTACCAAATTACTTAACAAGCATCATCCTTAAGAATTTGAACACTCTATTGTGACTAACTCTTCTCCAAGTGTCATAATCCATTTCATATTACTATAATGAGATACCTGAGGCTTGATACTTTACAGAGAAAAGAAATCAATTTGACTCCCAACTCTGGCAGCTAGAAGATCCAAACAGCAGGGGATTGGTGTCTTGGTAAGGCCCCCATTGGTTACATTACAACATGGCTGAGAGGCAGAAAGGAAATGAATGTCCTCATTCAAAAGAGGGAGAGAGGCACCACCCAGCAAGGTAGGGAATAAGAGATTCATGAATGTGCTACCTCTCCTTGTAACAGTCTGTTTTTGCTGTACTTCCTGCCAAAACAAGATCACTCTCCAATGATAAAATCATTAAATTCCTGAAATTTCTAGATTCACTACTGCTCAGTACTGTTATGTGGTAGGCCAAGTTTTCAACACAGGAAACTCTGAATGACACACTCAAAAATGTCTCAACTATAGCACCAAAGTATGTGATCATATTTCAAAACAAAAATTATAAATATCATTGGTAACTTAGCCTGTCATGGATGTAGACAGCACTTCATTAATGACAGGATTATGTGAAAAGGCCATGGTTTTGAAAGGAGAAATTACTGTTAACGTTGAGAAACATTGCATTTTAGAGAGTATACCCTTGGTAGTGGCCACTTACTATGGAAATACAAAAATTATTTCAAATTTTCTACTCTATTTTGAAGTTAGCTCTAAATATTATCACTCTCACATTCTATCTCACCCTTATTTATCTGTCAATATGTAAATGTGGGTATAGTTCATATTTCTTAAGGATATTAGAAATAGATAATTTGTATAAAAATTAAAATAACTTGTTTGAGCTTCACTATAATGCATTAAGGTAAGTAAATGCTAAAATATCGGTTTTATGTGTGGTGAATTTAAGATACTAAGACATTTGGGCAATTGGTGGAAATATCAAAGGTAAAAGACAAAAGATGATTTAACATCATCCTTCCTAACTATTGTGTGTTGATCTAAATCTTTTCTCCCACATCAGTGGTCTCCAGCCTAAGATGTCAAGAAGTTGCAAGATGTAATGGGCAGCGATGTCCAAGCAATTAAAACAGTAGCCAGTGGATGCTGACAAAATAGGGTTAGTTACCACTTCATCTTTTCTTTCTATAATTCCACATTTAAGTATCCTTAAAGACATCTTTATCCATGGAACTCTCATTCTTTTAGTAGCATTTAAAATGTTTTCAGCAACTACACACACCATTTCTTTCTATCAGTCAGTGAAAACTTTCTTGTAGTTTTCCAAAGGTTTGTGAAAAATGTTGGTGCTAATTATTGATAAAGCCATATCAATTTACAAATTTCCATCACCACAGGTCATCTTCCATAGCAAATTTTCAAGAGTGGATTCCAATAGGTTCCACCCACCTAACTGTTCTCAGTACATAATTACACTTAATTCAGCTTTAAAATCTATTTGTTTAAATATTTACTACTAATGCATAAATTTCAAATGGGATGAATAAAATGTTTTATAGTGCCACTAAAAATAGATAGCTTATCCCAGGAAGTAGTGTTTTGTTTCCAAAAAACCAAGATGGTGAGAGAATAAAATGTGTAAAATCTTTAAATCGCTTGTACATAGGCAGTAGAATGAAGAACAAGCATTGATACGGTCATTGATCTTTCCTATATGTCTAAAGTATCATTATGAAATTGTCTGACTTTTATCATAGTTGATGAAATGGAATAATATAGATACTGAAAGAATACAATATTTTTTAAAATGCACATGTAGGATAGATATTAAGTACTTATAACAAAAAATATTTATATTTGATTAAGGGACACTAATTCTAGCATCATTAATAAACTTCATCTAAAGTTAGCCTGATATCAGTGCTTAAGGTTAATTGTAATACTTTATAATCATAAGCATAAAATTAAGCAAATAATAGAAGAGTGTTGACTTGTCAAAATATTTTAATATTGCTTTGTCAAAATAGTACAAAAGAAACATACAAATAAATTATTAGTTAATTTTTGTACAGTTACAATAACTCTTTAAACCTTTGATAACATGTTCTTAAATTTTTAAAGCTATTTTTCCTTGAAAAAATTATGTACTTTAAAAATGTATATTTATTATAAAGTGATTGCCCTTAATAATTCTCTAGTATTTCTTAAAAAATAAATGAACTATGTTTTTTTCAATTTACTTATTTATTTGAAAGACAGAGTTACAGAGATGTAGAGGCAGAGAGAGAAAGAGACAGAGAGAGAGAGAGAGAGAGAGTTCTTCCATTTTCTGGTTCACTCCCCAAATGGCCACAACAGCCAAAGATGGACAGGTCCAAAGCCAAGAGACAGTTAATTCTTCCAGGTCTCCCACATGGGTGCAGGGGCCCAAGGACTTGGATCATCTTGTACTGCTTTCCCAGGGCATAGCAGAGAGCTGGATCAGAAGTGGAGCTGCCAGGACTTGAACCGGCACCCATATAGGATTCCAGCACTGTAGGCGGCAGCTTTACCCACTATGCCATAGCACCATCCCTGAACCATGTTTTTAAAGTTTTTGAAGCTCTTACTCATAAGACAAAATATTTACAATTTATATGAAAACTGGATTTTACAGACATTGAAAAATATCTTCTTACAGAAACCATAGATTCTCATCACAGAAATGGGAAGGGTAGTTCGCGTCATCTTATCTTCCACATTTGAAAAATAATCAATCCTACTTGGCAGCAAAAGGACTTTATAATATCTATGCTTTAAATCAATAGAGCAAATTTCCAGAGAGCACCCTTTCAATTCCATTTTCCATACTATAGGGAGGATTAGTGTAGCTTTATCCTCTGATAGGCAGATACACCTTTCAGGATGTGGAGACAGTGTTTAATGGACGGGATCAGTGCAATCAACTAGAACTAAAATACACTGTCAATTTATATAGTGAAGAAATATATATTTTTTCATTCCATTACTGCAAGAGGTCTGTTAAGCACATTATGGCATATTTTCTTTCTGTGCTTAAACATCCAGAGACTGGAGTTTTTCCCAGTTGGTATAGCAGAATTATCCTTGGGTAAAGAAACATGAATTTAAGTTAAAATAGTGTTTAGGGCTTTGTGTGGTCTGTGTTCAGCAGACACTAGACATTGGTACATCCTAGAACAGCTAAAGAGTTTCCCCAGGAGCATCAGGGCCTTCAAGTGGATGATCCAACACCTTCAGTCTGAGGCTTGAGGGTTAGGAAGGTGGTTCATTTAATACCTATTTCTGAGCTGATGAAGCAAAGAATACAAATAGGAAGGAAATATGCAACAGGACACCAGATGGGTGTCTCACAAACAACTGAAAATCTAAAGGCATAGATTTCCCTTAATGTCAGCTATGTATGTCACAGTTAACCTGAAGAAACAGTATCTTCTAACAGTTTAGTCTGGCTTGATTCAGGAAAACGAGCCTGTTGGGAAGAATTCTGTTCTTCCCTTCATTCAAAACAATTTAAAATTTTGCTTTGTTCCAGATGTTCAGTTAAGTGCAGTTAGTTTCAACTAATGTTGATGCATACTTTTTGCAGTGAGAGACCAAAACATAAATAGTAATACTAGTTGTAAAATCCCAATTGTCTTTAGTTAACATATGTGAGTATAAAGCACATAAAATGTACTGGCATTAAGATTTATGTGGATATGTTCTTCGTCCTCATAGCCATTCATTTACATGGAGACATAATGGAAATGAACAGAAATTAAAATAGAGAGTTGTTGGTAGTTTTTAATTATACTGTAGTTTTTACTTTTTGACTGAGTTTTAATATTTAATAAGCACAATGTAAAATTCATTCCATTGTACTGGTTATGTTGTAGTAAATTTACTGATGCATGCAAATACGATCAAAGTTTGGGAATTAAAGTAAAATGTTTCTTACTTTATTTCAACACATTTTGTTGAATCGTACCATGACTAAATCACACTGTGAAGAGTCATATCCCATAACGACAGTAGCAGAAATAAAAAATATTTTACGTTCCTGAAGTTCTTAAAAAGTAAAATTAGAATAGTTTGTTAGTACACTAGAGGTAATGCCTGTGGGACTGCAGGATGATTCCCAAATGGAGAGTACCACCATGAAGCAAAAAATAAAAATTCAGGAAAAAAGAAACAGGAATAGAGCAAAAATTAAGAGCTCATTTTTAAAGATAATGAAAATGAATACTTGAAAATTTAAATTGATAAGATACTTTATGTAATGAATTAGGTTTTTATTTCTGGATAAAATTAGAAATGAAATAATGATTTGAACTACTTAAAGGATGGGAATAATGATAATGCTTATAAGCACTGAAAAACCCTTTTGTGTCTGAGGCTTCCAAAATTCAAGTGTTTACTACATTTTTCTCCTGAAATCCTGCCCTTCTTTCTGTGTTTTATGCATTTACTCTTATAATTGATTGTGTGAAACAGCAGTGTTAAAGTGTCATTATATCTGTGTTCATTATGAATCCCATAGCTTTTCTACTTAGGGAAAAAAATAGTCTCAAAAATACTCGTAGTGTCATTTTTTTTTGGTTAATATTTTTTTGACAGGTAGAGTTACAGAGAGAGAGAGAGAGACATACAGAGAGAAAGGTCTTCCTTCTGTTGGTTCACTCCCCTAATGGCTGCTATGGCTGGTGCTGCGCCGATCCAAAGCCAGGAGCCAGGTGCTTCTTCCTGGTCTCCCAGGTGGGTACAGGGACCCCAGCACTTCTGCCATCCTCCACTGCCCTCCCGGGCCACAGCAGAGAGCTGGACTGGAAGAGGAGCAACGGGGACATAATCCGGCGCCCCAACCAGGACTAAAACCCAGGGTGCCGGCACCGCAGGTGGAGGATTAGCCAAGTGAGCCACTGCGCCGGCATTGGTTAATATTTTACCCACTACTGGTATTTTAGATATTTTTAATCGTGTAACTGCTCAAGTAAAAATTACATTTTAATACTGAAATACATATAGATGAAAAGATATGGTATCTAGGATTTGTTTTAAAATAAAAAGGGTGGCAAGGAGCATTAGAAAGAAAATAAATAAATACATACATGCATACATACATACATAAATGAGAGTACAATGGCAATAGATGAACAGAAGATCAGTTGAGATTTGGCCAAAGTAAGACCAAAAAATTTTGTTATTTTTTTAGTCTCAGTCCATAAGTTAATGAGAAGTATCATTTACAACTTTATCAAACCACTTTCTTGATCTTGAAGTGTGAAACGCATCAGTATAAATATGTGTACATATACATATATGTGGGTAGTAAAAAAACTCATGGAAAATGGAACTAAAAGGTATATTTACCTTTGTGCAAAAGTTTGAAATCCATGCATATGAGAAGACTTCAAAATGTAAATGGAAATATGTATTTAAAAAAACTCATGGACTTCAAATTTTTGCACCAAATTAATTTATCATTTACTTCTATCTTTCCATAAAATTTGTAGTATCCTAATATATATATATTACATATATTATAAAACTACAACTAATTAAAAGTGCAATTTTATAAGGTTTGAGACACATTGTAGCATATACAAAAAAATCAATGCAATTAATATATTAACTCAAGTTGTCCCAGATTTCAGCCTAGGCTTGTTCTGCTTGTTTGGGATAAAAGCAGGTTCCATAAGACTTAATTCATTTACAAGTCTCAAAAAGTTTTTTTTTTTTTATAAGTGAATCTGTTGGAAAATTGGAATGTCAATATAAAAATGACTTTTAATTGAAAAATGAGAGAAATACCCTAAATCACCCTTTTCAGCATAAGACTTGCTAGATCATAGTCCTGATTCATGTGTAAGAGAATCAATTATTTTTCTTAAAATGAAATAGGTATGGTTAGACATCAAACAGAATTATAATTTCTCTCCAAATATTTAAAAATGGTTCTCTTATTGTTAGCTACATCAGCAACTATCTGGGAGTAAATGAGCTTCTTTGAAAAGCAACATGCGAAACACACAAACAAAACACTAGAAAAATAACATGCATATAAATTAATCAGATATGGTTTACACTTGTGTTTTGGCAGAATCCATGATCTTACTGTTAATAAAAGTTATATTATGCTTTGGAAGTGCTAGGTTGTCTTCTCAAGGTCTCTTCCCTGTGGAAAATACAATGACTCCTTTGAGCCTTTTTTTGTGAAACTGAAAAAAAAATTAGTATTTTCAAGTAATAACACCACAGCACACTTGGTCACTACTTCAATACAAGCTTTCTTTACAAGTATCAAGACTATTTCAGATCACCTATTTGTGACAACTTTCAACACTTGTGAGTAGGAAATCCTTAAGGGGCTGGCACTTTGGCATAGAAGGTTAAGCCTTTGCCTGCAGAGTACTGAAATCCTATATGGGATTCAATTTCAGGTCTCAGCTGCTCCATTTCATCCAGCTCCCTGCTAATGTGATTTGGAAAGCAGAAGATGGCCAAGTGCTTGGGCCCCTGCACCTAAGTGGGAGACCTGAAAGAAGCTCCTGGCTCCTGGCTTCTGCCTAGCACAACCCCAGGTGGTGAGGCCATTTGGGGAATGAAAAGCAGATGGAAGATCTATCTCTTTCTCTCCTTCTCTCCCTGTATTTCTTCCTTCCAAATAAATAAACAAACCTTTAAAAAAATCTTTGAATAAATCCTACTAACTCTGGTGTTAGGCATCAATAGCTTGTTTATCAAAGTTATCTTTTTTGCTTTTGGTGACAATTTCAAATTTTTCAGCAGCTTCAAGTTGGAAAATATTCCTCTTCAGAATACTGGTAACTGTTTAGTTCCACAGAAATAATTGTCTGTCTTGAGAACAGGCCAAGTGTGACAGTGCCAAACCTTCTTTCTGCTTTCCCTTTTTGAAGAGATACTTGATTTGGAAAATGAGGCTGTAAATATGACTTGATCACCTGGTGTCCCACTAACATGTTAGTGAAGAAAATGGCATCTGGGTTTTTAATCATTCTTAATATCTTTGGTAGTTTGGGTGAATTAATACTTGGAATGTTTAAATACTAACATCTTTCTGATATGTCACAGAGTAGTCCTCACAGTTCTGACTAGGAGCACCTTACATATATAGAATTATATATTTTACTAATATATTCAATTACTACTCCCAGCCCCTTTTTAAGATATATCTTATCATTTTGTTCTGATTTTTCAGATAGAGGATATTTTTGAAATAATCAGGCTAATGTGTACACTACTGAATAGCAGGGCAAGGAACTCATGCTAATTCTCAGGGATTTAAAAGTCAAACTTCATTGTTTAACAAAATCAGATGCTTTGCTAGAGTCCTTTATTGATTTTTGCAAGAGTTGATATATGCTCATTCCGAAGAGCATTTTTATTGTTCTAGTAAGAAAAAGTCACAAATTTAAACTTTTGAATTTCAGAGTTGGAGGGACCTTGAATAGCAACACTCCCATAAATTATACTTAGATAGGGAATTCATGTCCAGAACATTTGAATGACTCATTTAGGATCTGTGGTTAGTGAATGACACAATCTGAATTAAAAGTTGTATATATCGAACTCTATTATGTTACTTATCTTTAGTAATACCAGCTTCTAAACACAATAACATGCAATGTTCAAACTAAAAAGTAATTTGCAGGATCAACTTTAAACACCTTTCATGTAGCTTAAAACTGAAGCATATCATGAGTACTGTGGTTCGATGAATTGCATCACAGCTCGGGAAGTTGCACCTCACATTTTGAGTGCCTTATTCAAGTCCTACCTACTCCTGATCCAGCTTATTGATGACGCTCCTGGGAGACAGCAGATGATGACCCAAGTGTTCGCATTCCTGCAGGTCCCGTGGGATGCCAGGCTGAGTTCCTGGATACTGGTTTTTACCTTGCCTTTAATCTTGGCTGTTGTGGATATCTGCAGACCAACGCAGCAGATAGAAGATTCTCTCTCTCTCTCTCTCTCTCTCACACTCTCTCTAACACTTTTTCTACCTCTATTTCTATGTCTACCTCTGTCTCTTCATTATTTCTACCTCTATTTCTATGTCTACCTCTGTCTCTTCATTATAAATAAATACTTTTATGAAAAGAATCACAAGTAATATTTTGTGAAAGAAAACAAAGTGATAGGCCGGCACCATGGCTCACTTGGTTAATCCTCCTCCTGCGGCACAGGCATCCCCTAAGGGTGCTGGGTTCTAGTCCTGGTTGCTCCTCTTCCAGTCCAGCTCTCTGCTGTGGCCCGGGAGGGCAGTGGAGGATGGCAGAAGTGTTTGGGTCCCTGCACCCGCATGGGAGACCAGGAAGAAGCACCTGGCTCCTGGCTTCAGATTGGCACAGCGCTGGCCATGGTGGCCATGGAGGGGGGGGGGCAGTGAATCAACGGAAGGAAGACCTTTCTCTCTGCCTATCTCTCTCATTATCTATAGCTCTACCTGTCAAATAAATTTTAAAAAAAGATGAAATAACCATACTTTTTTAAAAAAAGAAAACAAAATGATAGATATCTGCCAAATATAAATCTCACATAGAAAGCCAGATTTATGAAATATCCTTGACAAGCTCAGTTAATTCATCCGAGCTCTTTAAACCATTCAGTAGTGTAATATAGTGCTGTGAACAAATTTTGTTTGAGGAAATGCTGCCATTTGTTTAATTTTAAACACAGTCCAATTCCAGTTTTGTTTTCCTATAATTTTGTTAAACATAGTAGCAAGATAAAAACAGTAATAGATATTTCTAATGCCTCTATCTTGGATTCTTTGTTTCTCTAAAAAATCATAAAGATATAAAAATATCCCTTTCAAATGAGAAATTTATGATTTGTTAATTTCCTAGTCATTTAGTTAAACTTAGTGGCACTTCATGATCATGGTATCTCCCCTGCCAGGTAAGTATTAGTGGCACTTCAAAGGACAAATAAGAACATTTCTTATGTTTCATATGGTATTGTTTGGGACATAAATTATATATATTTGTCATTTGGTGTTGTTTGGCCTGCTTATCATTTATATCAGCCATTATAGACTGATTAAAAAATAGATGATGACTTTTTTGATGAGAACCTAGAAATGTACATCAAAATTTAAAATATTTAATTCATCCAAAGATATATCGAGACAAAGTTATGTTACTAAAATGCTTGTGAATGTGAACAACTTAAAAGTGATTTTAAAAGCAAATATAATATAGGGCACCAAAATATTATAGAACTTTATAAATATTGGGATAAAACTATTTATACTAACAAAAACTTAAGCTAACATAGAAATACTTTCAACATATATATTTTAACTAAACAAAAAACAGTAATTCATAGAAAAATATAATTCAAGTGTTGAATATATGTTAATTTAGATAATAGATACATGCAAGATTATTCACCTGTAAATATATAGGAGGAGGAAAAGAATATAATTTTCACTGTTTAACCTCTCAAAATTCACATTTTATTTCAATAAATATAATAATTATGATTGTTTCTTAAGGGATTTTGTCTATTTTCCAGAGAAAAATGAATACTATCTTTAAAAAATCTTACTCTTCAAAATTTGATTGCAGGAATCCACTATATGTTATCACAAATGGAAACTATGGAAAATAATATATCATTGAAAGTAGCCCTCCAGTTAGAACACATTTATTTATTATTCTGAAATTTTAGGAATCCATATTTTCACTTAGCTATCCATCTTGAAAACAACCAACGAAGAAATTATTCCAAAACCTTTCTTCCAGAAGATAACCCTTTGAAGTCCTCTCTTTTTGAAACTTCGTTTTCAGTCATTATCTATTGCCAGAGTTTCTGCTTCATTGGCTAGAGGGACCCATTAGGCCATTTATATATAAAGTTCTGGGAAATACTCTTTTTCATTTCTTTTACAATATATGTAAGTCCAAAGTGATAGAATTATTTGATTACCTACTTAAACAAAGAAGGCTGGTAATCACAGAAGACATACCTATTGCCAGCGGATGAGGGTCTAATCAAGACTTATTAGTGTTTAGAGGAGCAATATGATACTTATGGATGTTTAGGTATTTCTATTTATGACTATCTAGTTTAAAAGTTCATTTTATGACAAAAATAGGCCATGAGATTGAGATTTCACTAATTTAAGCCCGATTTACAGTTATTCAGTCAAAATTACATGCAGAAATTTGAGTCAGGAAACATTTGTGATTTTCCTTTTACTTTGCTATCTTTCAGATACATAAAATCTTGTTTATAGATCATTCAAGCATCTTATAGCATGATACAGACCCTGGAAATTCTGATACACCCTGGAGTTTTGTCTTTCTCTGCTACCACAGAAAAGGAATTTATCCTGAGGAATGACAAAAAGGAGGCCACTTCAATTTGTAAAATTATAAGACAAAGAATGACTTTAGCTATAGAAATAGTCTTCTATTAATTTAGCACCATTTGAGAATCTTTTATTCAAAGAATTCAAAAATCATTGCTCCAAACTAATGGTTCTTAGGGACTCACTTTTGCATTCTAAACCAAATCATGGTTTTGCCCCTATTGCTTTCTAAGCTGTTGATTGATTTTGATGAAATTTAATATTTCTCTAAAGAAATATTTCTTAAGAAATATTGAATACAGACTTTTTTTTAAATGGATGAAAGTTTAAAATCAATATATTTCTCAAATGAACAAACAACCTGTCCTTTATAGGAAATTGAGTCTTTTTCTAGTGTATCTTTTAAAAGTAATAATAAATTTTAATTATAAATAACATGAATTTAGGTACCATGTTTCCAAACATCTTTTTTTTTCAGCTAATTAATCTTTTTATTTATCATCAATTTCAAAACTAATCAGATAATATTTAGAGTGATTTCTTTTTTTTTTTTTTTCGTGTTCCAGGCCTTTTTTTTTTTCATTTTCAATTATCTTTATATACAGAAGATCGATTTAGTATATATTAAGTAAAGATTTCATCAGTTTGTACCCACACAGAACATAGAGTGTAAAATACTGTTTGAGTACTACTTATAGCATTAATTCACATTGGATAACACATTAAGGACAGAGATCCCACATAAGGAGTAAGTACACAGTGACTCCTGTTGTTGACTTAACAAGTTGACACTCTTGTTTATGGCGTCAGAAATCTCCCTAGGCTCTAGTCATGAGTTGCCAAGGCTATGGAAGCCTCTTGTGTTCGCTGACTTCGATCTTGTTTAGACAAGGTCGTAGTCAAAGTGGAAGAGAATCAGCCCTTAAGGCACTAGGATCTGGCTGAAGAGCCCATAAGAGTATTTTAGGCAAGGAAAGCCAAGACACTCTGGCAAAAACAAACAAACAAACAAACAAAAACAAAACAAAACAAAACAAAACACCTAAATGAAAGGTCTCTGCGAGTGGGATCCCATTAAAGAAGGAGGTACCTTTCTCTGAAGGGAGGAGAGAACTTCCAAACATCTTTTATTAACAACATAAATTAAGCTAGAATGTAAGCCTCTTAAGGGCAGGGATTATGTGTGTTGTATTCTCTGCTACACCAGTACACCAGGGGACTTCAAAAAATTCATGCTAAAATGGATATAAAAGATATTTATTTTGGTGAAAATTTTTTTTTGAAAAACATGAAAACTTTTTCACATTATACATTGCCCATGAACTTTTGGAAGCTTATAAATCCAGCTCCTAACTCAGTGAATGGTGCCAACTTACTGTAGGTGATCAATGAATATTCAATGAATATGTGAGTAGAAATAAAACGTAATTAATATCTACTCACATGAATATGTATGATGTAAATTAGAATACTTATCAGCAATTTAAATACATCGGTAATGTTTCAGAGGTCTTCTCCATTTTTCAGCACTGAACCCCTGTTTTGACAGAGCAAATGCTTAGTTACCTGTCACTATCAAACATTTCATCCACATGGTAGACACTGACAATACACTGGTAACAGCACTGTTTTCTGAACCAGAACATGGCTGCAGAACCTCCTCAAATAGGACTCTGGGATATCACAGAACATTGGCCTGAGCAGATTTAATACTGGAAAATATTTGTCAGTTTTGGCTTAGCTTAGAATGGATGATTTCCATCTCCTTTGTAAAGTGTTATATTTATTCATAGTTAACATTTAGCAAATGACCTTTACAATTATTTCCACCTGATCTCACACTACTCTGAAAAGCAAGACAGACCTATTGTTATTCTTTTACAGATGAGCCTTAAAGAATGAATCTCTTAGTATACCTGTTCTGCTGCAGTGGCATGCAAAACCTTGAAGACTGTTATTTTCCATGAATTAGGACTTTGCTTTTTCAAAGTTTCTAATTCTTGGGTCAGGAGAAGTAAGTTGAAATAGAATTACCCTCAATGTAGTCATTATCCAAAACAGATATCTACATGACAAAAAGGAATGATGTCAAAGTGGAAATAAAATAATACGTGTCTCATTGACAAATGAGGTTACTATTCCCACTATTCAAGTGTACTCTTTGCTTCATTTGTTTCCTACCCGTGAAATTCCAATTGAATTTATCTTGACTGAATCATTCCACTATGATTTGTTGTCTCTGATGAGATTAATAAGCTGTTTTCTTTTTATGAAACCACTGTAAAATAATAATTTTTGCTCTCTCAATATGCTGCTCTGGGGAATCCAAGATGGCTGAACAGTGAGACGACACACTGACCTCAGCAGTTAAAAGATAGCAGAAAAACAAGGAAGGATTACATCCCCAGGGGACTGACAGACAATTTCGGTAGAGAAAGAACAAAACAGAGAACCTGTGGCACAACAAGGAAAAAGGATGGACACACTGCCTTGGCTGGCCTGTGTGGCCAGCTGTACCTGGCATCTATGCAACTGGCTGCCAATGTGAAATCATACCTTTCCAAGGGAAGGTACAAAATTACTGCATGTCATGCCTCCAGCAGCTTTAACTGAGGGAGAGTTTCACAATCCCCAAATTTCTTCAACTCCAACCCAGGGAGCTTGCTGGGATCTGAGCAACTACTTTGCCATGAAAACAGAAGCCATATTGCCTCTCTTCCCTCCTTCACCCCCGCTGCCCCAAAACAAAACTGTGAAAAGTTGCTCAGCTGAACTCTTTTCAACGGCTACCAGAAGTTACCACAGCCATTGTCATGGCAACTTACAAGGCAGAGGGCAGACATCTCCTTTGCATCCTGCAACTATGGGAGTTTGGAACATAAGCCCCAGAATCTCACTCACTCTATGTGATCCAGGTGCTTTCCCTTCAGAATCTTGGGGCTACAACCAGCAACAACCCATAAAATTCCAGACCTCATCTAAGGATGTTCCCTTTGTACCTCCTATGTCACTGTGCTGGGAGCATCAGGCATAAAACCCCAGCATCACACTTGCATGCCATCTGAGGAGTGGGAGTTTATGGAACCAGCACTGTTGATGCAATTATTACAATCTTTGGAGAAATTCACAATCACCTGTAGTGTTTGAAGAACTTTATCTGCATCAAGCTACTTCAGGAAGATGGTTACCACCATCCCCAACACCTGGCTCCCACCCTGGAAGATCTGGATAAAGATCCCACTATATCCTGCAATACCAAGACTTTAACGGTAAGTACTAACTTCTTCAAACCCATTGCAATCCATGTGGTGGGACTAACAGAAGAACCAGCCTGCTTTCCTACTTTGGAGAACCATTTCTGCTAGTGCAGTCTCCCATATATCTTGTATTCACCCTCTGGGGCTAGACTAGTGATTAGTTCACATCCCCTAGCTCTAGGACTAGAACTTTTGGTGTTATAAGTGTTGCTCCCCCTCTTCATGGAGGAGCAACACTAAACCCTGCCTAGGCTTCATATCCGAGTCACGGCACCATTATGTCGCTCCCCCTCTTCGTGGAGGAACGACACAGGACCCTGCGCTGTTCTTTTGTCTGCTCGGCCCTCCCCGGGTTTGCTGCTGGTTCTTCCCGGGTTGGCTACTGTCCCTTCCACCTCCGTGGAAGGGTGGTTCCCCCTGGCCACTTTCCCCACTTCCGCAGGGGAGCGGCACACCGCCGGCCGGCTCTCTCGGGGGCTGCACAGGTGTTCCCCTTAGATGTTCCCCTTAGATGTTCCTGGTGCATGCCGTCTCTCTCCTCCTTTATAGTCCTCCTCCGCCAATCCTAACTCGGCTGCCCACACGCCGAGTACGCTGCTCTCCTCCAATCAGGAGCAAGTCCTACAGTTTATTGGCTGAACTGGAGGCAGCTGTGTAGAAGCTGTTTTCTTCTCTCCCAGCGCCATATTGTGGGAGAGCAGATGCATAGAATAAGTCTTAATTCCAGCAACTTAGTCCAGTCCAAGTTGCTCCCCACAGATCCCCCTTTCTTTTTATTTTTTGGCGTTGATACGCGCCTGTCTTCGGTGTCCCGCGGCACACACTCTGCTCTACTTGCTAGAGTTGCCACAGGTTCTTACAAGTCCTATCAATCAGGCAAACCGAATCCGGGTCCTCTCTTCGCCATGTTGTGAGGAGGTTTTTAGGTGCTGATGCGTGCCTGTGTTCGGTGCCCTGCAGCGCATGCTCTGCTCTGCCTGCAGGGGCTTACAAGCCCTATCAGGCAAACCGAACTCAAGCCTTCTCATTGCCATATTGTGGGGAGGCTTATTGGTGTTGATTCGTGCCTATCTTCGGTGACCTGCGGCTCATACTCTGGTCGAGCCGCCTGCTGGTGCTTACCGCCTTACTAATCAGGCAGACCGAATCCAAGCCTTCTCATTGCGGTATTGTGGGGAGACTATTGATGGTAATAACGTGCCCGTCTTCGGTGACCTGCGGTGCATAAGCTGCTAGCCGCCCGCAGGTGCTCATCGCCTCACTAATCAGGCAGACCGAATCCAAGCTCTCTCATTGCCATGTTGAGGGGAGGCTTTATTTTTCTCTATATCTCCGGGCATTCCTATCTCTCCCATTTTACGTCTGTCTACCAACATTCCTATTTCTCTTATTTTACTTTTAAACTTCTGTTTCTCTTATCCCTGCGGCTTCCCGTCGCCCGCCCGAGGCTGCTTCTCGGCACCCGCCCCACGGCGGCTTCCCGGCTCTGAGCCGCTTCAGCCCGCGCCTCTCTCATCTGCGCGGCTTCCCGGCTTCGCGCCTGCACCACGGCCTCGCACCAGCCCAGCGTTCCCTATCTACTTGTGCCCCGCACGCTCTCTCTGCATGCGGCAGCCTCCGCGAGTCACACAGCGTAGCTTATGTCTCCGCCACTAGCATTCAATCTAAGTTCCCCGGGCTAACCTGGCGAATTCAACCCAGCTCACGTTTCCGCCCCACGATTTGGCTTCCCGTCCTTTGCTCCCCGGGCTAATCAGACGGATTCCATCCTGGCTTACTTTTCCGCTTCTGGTTTTAACTTTTCGCCCCTTATTCCCGGGCTAACTTGAGAATCCCAAAGTGGCTTTCGTCTCCGCCTCAGCCTGCCCCCCGCGGCTTCAATTTCCCTAACATTTTTCTCTACCCGGTATGTTTCCCCAAGCTTTCTTCCAACAATATTCCTCCCTCATTTCTCCTGGCTTCTCCCCACAGTCCGTATCCAAGTCTGTTTGTTCTAGCTTGCACTTTCGCTTTCGACCTTAGAGATTTCTCCCAGCTTCCCCCCGTAGTCCGTATCTGAGTCTATGCCTAGGCTTTCAATAGCTTCTTCCGGCACCTTTTTTCGTCCGGCTTTTCCCTAGGCTGTTTGCTAGTCTCTCTCTCTGGTATTTTCCACTTCTTCCTGTTTCTTCCCTCCTAAGTTTCCTATCCGAGTCACGGCACCATTATGTCGCTCCCCCTCTTCGTGGAGGAACGACACAGGACCCTGCGCTGTTCTTTTGTCTGCTCGGCCCTCCCCGGGTTTGCTGCTGGTTCTTCCCGGGTTGGCTACTGTCCCTTCCACCTCCGTGGAAGGGCGGTTCCCCCTGGCCACTTTCCCCACTTCCGCAGGGGAGCGGCACACCGCCGGCCGGCTCTCTCGGGGGCTGCACAGGTGTTCCCCTTAGATGTTCCCCTTAGATGTTCCTGGTGCATGCCGTCTCTCTCCTCCTTTATAGTCCTCCTCCGCCAATCCTAACTCGGCTGCCCACACGCCGAGTACGCTGCTCTCCTCCAATCAGGAGCAAGTCCTACAGTTTATTGGCTGAACTGGAGGCAGCTGTGTAGAAGCTGTTTTCTTCTCTCCCAGCGCCATATTGTGGGAGAGCAGATGCATAGAATAAGTCTTAATTCCAGCAACTTAGTCCAGTCCGAATTGCTCCCCACAATAAGCTCCAAAACCACCGGCGCTCCTCCAGCAGGACCTGTAGGAGGACATATTCACATCACATAGTCCTAGAGTCACAATGATTGGTGTCACAAGCCCTAACATCACCCAGACTTAAAAACAGGACAAGGGGACAGCCCACTTTGTGTCCCTTAGCACCTAGAATGTGGCATTGGCTATAACAATCTCTAGTGTAACTGACACTGAACTCTCTAGGGACTGAAGATACACACCATAGGAAGCCTACAATCCCCTCAAAGTTACACTTCTGTTCCTATAAGCTGCTTTAGAGCATGTCTAGTATCTATCAGTTTATATTGAATGTAAATGGATTAAATTTCCCAAACGAGAAGAACTATAGATGTGGAGAAAGTATTTGATAAAATTCAATACCCATTCATGATTAAAAACCTGCCACAAATGAGGTATAGAAGGAATATACCTCAGAATTATAAAAGCTGTATATAACTAATCAACAGTCAATATCTTACCAAATGGAAAAAAAAGCTGGAATAAGACAAGGATGTTCACTTTCACAACTCTTACTCAAATAGTACTGGGAATATTAGCAAGAGCAATTAAGGAGAAGAAAGAAAGAAAGAAAGGGCATTACAATTGAAAAAGATGAAGTTAAATTATCTGTGTTTAGAGGTGACAGGATGTTTTGTGTGAAAAAACCTAAACATTCCACCAAAAACATTTGGAACTGATAAACCAATTCAATAAAGTTGCAAGTTACAGGATAAATATACAAAAATCAGTACTTTTTTGTATACTAATGATGAACTCCTGAAAGAAGCATCAAAAAAAAATCCAGTTCATGACAGCCACATACACAAAAATAAAATATTTAGGAATATAAGCAAAAAAGCGAAAGACCTCTACGAGAAAAATTGTAAAGCATTGATGAAAGTAATCAGCAAGGACACATAAATAATTGGAAAAATATTTCCTTGCTCATGGAATGGAAGATTGATTATCACTAAAATTTCTATACACCTAAAACAATCTACAGATTCTGTGAAATCCCTATCAAAATATCGATGACATATTTTACAGAATTAGAAAAAAAATCCCAAAACTCATGTGGAATCAGAAAAGACTCAAAATAGCCCAAGTGATGCTGAGAAGAAAAATATCAAGCTACAGGTACCACAATAACTGACTTCAAGGTGCCATACAAAACTATAGTAATTAAAACAACAATGGTACTGACACAAAAACTGACACAAAGATCACTGGAACAGAACAGAGAGCTCAGAAATTAACACACATATATACAGCAAATTGATCTTCCAGGAAAGTACGTAGGTCATACACTGGAGAAAGGATAATCTCTTCAATAAGTGGTTCTGGTAAAATTGTATTTATATACGTAAAGGAATGAAATTAGATCTCTACCTCTCACAATCTATAAAACCAATTCAAGATGCATCAAAGTCTCAAATTTAAGACATGAGACTATGAAGTTACTGGAAGAAAATGTAGAGAAAACAATTCAAGATTGGGGTAGGTGCAGAATTCTCAGATAAGAGTCACCAGTGACAAAAACAAAAGAGGACAAATGGAGTTACATCAGACTCAGAAGCTTATGCACATCAAAGGAAATAAATGCAAATCAAAACCATAATGAGGTTTCACCTCACCCCAGTTAGAATGGCTCACATACAGAAATCTACCAACAACAGATGCTGGCGAGGAAGTGGGGAAAAAGGGACACTAACCCACTGTTGGTGGGTATGCAAACTGATAAAGGCACTATGGAAATCAGTTTGGAGATTCCTCAGTAACCTGAATACAACTCTATCATACAACCCAGCCATCCCACTCCTTGGAATTTATCCAAAAGAAATTAAATTGGCAAATAAAAGAGTTGTCTACACCTCAATGTTTATTGCAGCTCAATTCACAATAGCTAAGACATGGAATCAACCTAAATGTCCATCAACAGTAGACTGGGTAAAGAAATTATGGGACATATACTCTATAGATTACTATAAAGCAGTAAAAAAAATGAAATCTGGTCATTTGCAACAAAATGGAGAAATCTGGAAAACATCATGCTGAGTGAAATAAGCCAGCCCCAAAGGGATAAATATTCTATGTTCTGCCTGATTGGTGGCAACTAACCGAGCACCAAAAAGGAAACCTGTTGAACTGAAATGGGCAACAGTGTCTTGATCAGACCTTGTCCTGACTGCTGATGTACAACTTAATACTTTATCCATTTTAGTATTTTTTTTGTTCTACTTAATACTATTGGTTGAACTCTGTAATTAACACACAATTATTCTTAGGTGTTGAAATTTAACTGAAAAGTGATCTCTGTTAAATATAAGAGTGGGAAAAAGAGAGGGAGGAGATGTATAGTTTGTCACATGCTTAATCGGACTTACCCCTAATGGTAGAGTTAGAAACGTTCAGGGGATTCCAATTCAATCTTATCAAGGTGGCATGTACCAATGCCATCTCGCTAGTCCAAGTGATCAATTTCAGTTCACAATTGATCATAATGATAGGTCTAATAGTCAAAGGGATCACATAAACAAGACTAGTGTCTGCTAATACTAAAGAATCAAAAAGGGAGAGAATGATCCATCATGGGAAGCGGGATACACAGCAGACTCATAGAATGACAGATATCTTAAACAGCACTCTGGCCTTAGAATCAGCCCTTAAGGCATTCAGATCTAGTTTAAGAGCCCATGAGAGTAGTTTAGGCATGGAAAGCCAAGACACTCTGGCAAAAAAACAAAACAAAACAAAACAAAACAAACAAACAACAACAACAACAAAAACAACTAGATAAAAGATCTCTCTGCAAGTGAGTTCCCCGTGGAAAGAATGGGCCATCAAATAAGGAGGTACCTTTCTCTGAAGGGAGGAGAGAACTTCCACTTTGACTACGACCTTGTCTAAATAAGATCAGAGTTGGCGAACACAATAGGCTTCCATAGCCTTGGCAACTCATGACAAGAGCCTAAGGAGATTACTGATGCCATAAACAAGAGTGTCAATTTGTTAAGTCAACAACAAGAGTCACTGTGCACTTACTTCTCATGTAGGATCTCTGTCCTTAATGTGTAGTTCAATGTGAATTAATGGTATAACTAGTACTGAAACAATATTTCACACTTTGTGTTTCAATGTGGGTGCAATCTTTCCTTAATATATGCTAAATTGATCTTCTGTATATAAAGATAATTGAAAATGAATCTTGATGTGAATGGGATGGGAGAGGGAGCAGGAGATGGGAGGTTTGCGGGTGGGAGGGAAGTTATGGGGGAGTAAAAGCCATTGTAAGCCATAAGCTGTACTTTGGAAATTTATATTTAAGTAAAAGTTAAAAAAATGTTGTACTACTACAGGTTTAAGGATCTGTGATTGTTTTTAAATAGCCTATATATGACAGAATTTGACATATTTTCATTTGGTTATTTTTATACTCCTTGCCTGCATCCCTGCTGAACTATGATCTTTTTACTTGTTGAACTCATTAGGTAACATAGCATTTAGCTCTTGATTTTAATGTAAATTAAAAATATGTTATCTCAAAATTTATAATAAAAGAAAGAATGGAAGGAAGGAAGGAAGGAAAGAAGAAAGGGAGGGAGGTAGGGAAGGAGGGAAGGAGGGAGAGAAAATAAGTAATTGGCTGACTTTCTGAGAATCTGGGATATACTTTGCTTTTATATTAAGGCTCTTAATGACTTACATTGTTACAGGTATTGCTACTAAATAAAATTAGGAGGATGGACTAGGACAACATGGTTGAAATGAATTTGGGTAAGAAGTGAACTGCTGCATGGATATTAGTGACTGCAACATGCTGACTGGCTTTTCTTTTTACAAATTAATTTATTGTATAAAACACATACATTGTGTTGAATTAAATAAAACTAAGATCTATAAATATCATGTTAATCATATTAGCTGTGAAATGTGAGGTGTATGAGAATGAATTATACACAGACTTGCTTTGTATCCACTGCTTACAAATTGTGTCAGTTTTGGCAAGTTAGTTGATTTCTCTTTGCCTCCTTTAAATCATATTAGTTTGTACACTAATGATAATTGTAAAGCCCTGACAATATGTGTGGTATGCTGTAAGCATTATATACCTTCAGTAGCTAATGTCAGAAAAGAATAGCTGTAAGTTTAATCTTTTTTATAGATAAAGATTGAAAACTTAACTTGAAAACAAGAAATTTGAACAAAGGAAATGCCTCCAGAATGCAAATAAAATATTAATTCATAGCCATCTCTTCCAAAATAAATGTTGGCCTTCTGACTGAGATGCAGTGTCACTTTTAATCTCACTATGGTTGTTATTATTTCTCTAACCTTGAGAAATGCAAACCTTCCCAGTTATAGTCAATCACTTTCTATAAACTTAAGGTTTAGTCACTTGGTGCTTTGCTTTCAGTTTTTTTTTTTTTTTTTTAATTCTCAAACTGGAGATTTTTCATCTAAAGGGAGAAGTTGAATAAGTCACAGCGAATGAGCACAGGCCACATTTGAGAAACACCTGAAAGAACAAGGGGCTTGCAGATTCCATTCAAATGTGACACCAGTTAGGGAGGGCATCCCGCATCACAGCTACACACAGCATCTATTCACTTCAGTTCTCTGGCCATTTCCCTGCAGAACAGATCCAAGCACAAAGCTCCCACTGTTTTCAAAAGGAAGCTTTGTGCTTGGACGGGCTCAGCAGGAAGAAGTTGAGAAGCTGACCCCTGATTCTTATTCTTTTCCCAGATGTATTCGCCCTGGAGATACTGTGTGAAGATATGAGAATACCATACAATCTGATACGTTCATAGGCAGGTTGCTTAAGGAAGGGCAACTGTGATGTGAATTTAGATTTCATTTTGTTGAACTGTATTATGACATATGTAGAAGTAGTTTTGAAATTAAATCTTCTCGTAGTTACTGTGGTAAAAATTAATTTTAGACTAAGTCAAATGTATCTCCAGAAGCTTGGAAACTGTTACACACAGGTTATTTTCAATTGTATGAAGAAGACACTTGAATTCTTCTGAACTAGGCAAGAGTATCCATGATGTTTCAGTTTGACTTTGGAGTATATTAATTAAGAACTTTAAATAGTATTCCCATGGATGCTGAATTCCTCCTGAATTTCTGAATTCAACTCCATGAGAGAAAATAACTGTTTCTTAGATAAATCCCTGCCATAAATCTAAATATGTATTTAGGTGCAAGCATTTTAATAAAAATTTTCATTTTCTAAGTGATCTTCAAAAACTCCTTCTTTTACAAAGCTTGTTTGTGTGTGTTTGTGTGTGTGCATGCATGTTACAAATCAGCTTCCTAATACCCTATCCCACATTCTTATATTCTAGAATGACCAAATATTGCTAGTAATTAGATTGAAAAACCAGAGTGTTAATTCAGAAATTATAGATTAATTTTGTATAGTTTATTAGCTTAAACTATACTAAGAAATGCTAGACCAATTCTGTATAAAACAACTGAATTACTATATATCATGATATTACATTTGAGATCAACTCACAGCCATGAGCCAGGAGCTTCTTCCAGGTTTCCCACACAGATGCAGGGGCCCAAGTACTTGGGCCATCCTCCACTGCACTCCCTGGCCACAGCAGAGAGCTGGCCTGGAAGAGGGGCAACCACGACAGAATCCGACGCCCCAATCGGGACTAGAACCTGGTGTGCCGGTGCTGCAAGGCGGAGGATTAGCTTAGTGAGCCGCGGCACCGGCCTTAATATGGCTTTGATAACTAACACATATAGTTGGGTTACACAGTTTTTATAATTGTTCTTTAACTTGAAGTGCATTGTCCATATACATTTATTTTAACTATTGATACGGATGTGTTTATATCAGCATCTCGTTTAACATTTAATTGAATTTTTATATCATGGAGTTTTTTTACATTTGGCCCATTTTGAATAACATTATTTTTAGTTTTAGTTATTCTTCTGGAATAAAACATGCTTTTCTACAGCATTATATGCAATTTCTGAAAACACTATAGTTTAGAAAACTTTCTTCCATTTGAAACATTTTACATTTTTGTCTTTATATATTTAAGTACCACATATGTTTTATTCACCATATGACATTATTAACACTGCTTGCTATATTTATGCAATTACTTTCCTAACATTTTTTTTTTTACCTGCACTCACAGGACAGCTTAATTTTGCCTTTAGTTTTAAAGACTATTTCCCTGTAGAACTGTAGGTTTTCTGTTGACATTTTCATCTCTCTCTTTTTAGTACACTCGACATTGTAAAGAAGACCTTCTGCTCCTTGACTTCAGTTATTCCCCTCGAGTCTTACTGCTGCATTCTTGACATTATGGTCATTTTCTTTTCCTCAGCATTGCGTTATTTTTAAGATTTTTTTCTTTCAATGTTTTAATCAGGCTGCTTCTGGGGTGTGTTTTATATATATATATGTATATATGTATACATATGTATGTATAAAATCTTAAAGCTCAGTATAAAACCAAAACACATTAATAAGAAACACTTCATAACATTCCCAAAGAATATATATGAATGACAAAAAGCAAAATAAAAAATATAGGTATCCTTATTTTTGATAATTCTATATGAAATTTACATCCATTATAATGATATAAGTAAAAAATTAATAATATCAAGTACTGGTGAAGAAAAATAGTAAGTAGAATTCTCAAGTGTATATGATACTTGTTGGAATACAAAGACAAGTAGATGTTTTAACACAATTGACATATTTTTAATAAAGTAAAACACACATTTATATATGTGTACATATACACATAAATATATGTGTATATATGTATATACATGTATGTATATATGTATATATGTGTATATATACTTATATATACATATGACCCTTATTGTCACTCCTAAGTATTTACCAAAGAAATTAAAGCATATGGCTACACAAACTTACACCTAGTTGTTCATAGAAGCTTTTCTCATTTTAATCTCAAGATGGGAACAATCCCAATAAAGCATAGTTTTCTTTTTATTGCTTTATATTCTCTTCTACTCTATATTCTAAATATTTCTTTTCCACATATTACTAAATTTTTTATTCTAAAAATGTCATATTTTCCCAGATACTCAACTCCTGCACTAAATTCGTGATTATGCTGAACAAACACAGCCATGTCTTATTTTCTGATATAATTTTCAATGGATTTTTACTTGAGTCTGTTCATATACTATCCATGGTGTTTGTTACTTTTCTCAACAAAAGTCAGGTATTAAACTCTACCAGTTTTTGTGTAGCTCTTTGAAGACGGTAGGGAAGATGGGAAGTGAATAGAAAAGCCCTTTTACTACGTCTTGATTGTGATTCTGCTAAATATATTCTAACAAGTTTCTAGACACTAGGCAAAAAGTCCAGATAAATCAAGTGCACGAATGGCTTTGATTCTTGCCTTCTGCCCAAGTATGCTTTTTTGTCAATAGTTTGGAAGTATTCTCCCAGTCTGCCTCAGTAAACTGCTTTGGGCACAGGGATGTTAGCCAGCCTAACCTTAGTAGTATCTTTGAAAATTTCCAGTGTGATTGTACTTATTCCATTTTGTGCTCTGCCATTAAAATGAGAGCATGCCAAGGTCATTCCAATAGAGGACATGAATTGCAGGTTTAATTGTCCCTTTCCCTGTTACTCATCGGATCACCAGCTGGATGTCTGGTATGTGAGTGCTCAAACACTGGAGAGGCCAACCAGTCATTCTCAGACTAATTAATTGAACCACAGAGTGGTTAAGAAAATTACGTAACTCTTTTTAATGTTTGAGTTTTGTGGTACATATTTGGATAGCATTATAACCATAGAGGATAACATGTATAATGATATTCTTCCTTTATGGTGAAAGATTTCGTTTTCCTGGGTTACCATGAGTTCCTTAAGATTTCTTTTCTATAAAATTTCAATTAGGCTGTATTTGTACCCATTTCTCTGGGTTGCATCAAGTCAAGTTCTAAAGCTTCTTTGTCTAATGGATGGTATCATATTTTCTTCTTTAGCTACTAGCTTAATTTTGTTGATGGTTTTTGATGGTTTTTAAAAAAAATTTGGCAGTTGACAACTGTGGTTTTACTTTATATGCTAAACAGAAATCTCAATGTTATTTTTAAGTGACATTACGTTTCTCTTCATATAGGACAAAAGTCTTAAATTTTTTAAGAGCACTTTGAAACCTGAAGCAATATCTGTTCAACAAATTGTATATGTTGTATATTTTATGCACTTAAAACTATTTAATGTAAAAGATAGGAACTCATCATCAACCATCCATCCTTCAAAAATTATTTAAACAACAAAAGATTGAATTTGTAGCAGACTGGCAATTCTCATAGCACATGTTTGGATTCAAACAAAATAAAGATATAAAATTTACTTAATTTCCAAACCAGCTCAACATGTAATGGTTAACATAAATATTTCTCATAAAATTCATCATAGTTCATTTTAGTAACTATTCTATATTTTGCTTTAGAAATTGCTTCTTATAATATTTTGTCTCTCGTTTTTCATGTCATAGTCTAGCAATGTCATTAAAGAAATTCAGAGTTCCCTCTACCCCTCCACATGCCTCCTACCTCTGCACTACTATCTGTGCAAACTCTTTAGACAACACCTGTCAAATAACATTTGATTAAATGGAATGACCATCTATCATCAGCTCACAGTGATTAAAATGTCCTCTGTTATCAACAACACCATCCATTAGTTAAAGGCAGAATTAATTTGAGCATTTAAAAAAAAATCAACCAAATGAAGCACTACAAATTTGATTAATCAGCTTCTAATTACCTGAGACCATAGAGCATTTCAGAAAGGCTGGAAAAAAAATCCTAGAGAAATACCTAGAATTTAATAATGCGATTACACAGTTCTGAAAACTTCTGAGTGGTTTGAGAAAATAGGTGAGTATATTTCATTTTAAATGGCATGTTTTGTTTGTTTATTTATTTATTTACTTAGAGACAGAGAAACTGAAATCACTGAATCCTGATTCCCCCTCACCCCACCCTGCATCAGCCAGGCCTCAGCAAGCTGAAGCCAGGGGAATGATTTCAATCTAGGTCTTCCATATAGGTGATAGGTACCCGATACATAAGCCACAACTACTGCCTACCAGAGTGTGCATTAGCAGGAAGCTTAGTTCATAAGTGGAGCCAGGACTCAAACAGGGGAACTTATATATGTGATATGGACTTCCCAGCAGCATCTTTTTTTTGGTTTTTAAGATTATTTATTTGAAAGTCAGAGTTATACAGAGAGGAGAGGAAAGGAAGAGAGAGAGAGAGATGTCTTCCATCCGATGGTTCACTCCCCAATTGGCCGCAAGGGCCTGAGCTGTGCCGACCTGCCAGGAGCCAGGAGCTTCTTCTGGGTCTCCCAGGCAGGTGCAGGGGCAGAAGGACTTGGGCCATCTTCCTACTGCTTTCCCAGGCCTTAGCAGAGAGTTGGATTGCAAGAGCAGCAGCCAGGACTGGAACCGGCATCCATATGGGATGCTGGCGCTTCAGACCAGAGTGTTAACCCACTGCGCCACAGCGCTGGCCACCAGCAGCATCTTAATCACTGTACTGATGCCCACCATGCGAGTAAGGATATTTCACCATATTGAGGAGATTCGTGAATTGAAGAAAAAGTGGCAAGACAAAATGCAACAAATTGTCTTTGTCCGAATGCCTCCCTGTACTCCATTCTTAAGAACAAGAGTGTTCTTACATTCTTATAACTATGAACAAAAGCATAGTAATTTTGAATATAAATTGATTTATTATGAAAATTAGCTTGAATTCTATAAAGAAATTCAAAAAGTCAATAAAATTATGTATTACATATTATTAAATTTCTTGGAAACAATGCTAACAGAATTTTGTCCAAAGTATTTGAATTCAGAAGTGTGTGAATTCTAAGGGTATGTGTGTCTGAGAAAAGCTCTGAATACATTCCTATGAAACAAGAATACAACTCTACACATAGCATGTTTTCCAATAACTTACACTTACAGCACTTATTTCATATTGCTGTATATTGAATTCTCTAGTGTCGTAAATCGAGACAAATATTGTTTTCCAGGTGTGTATCATATTTTTCTAAATCAGTTGTTTGTTCAAAATATTCCTCTTGCCTGGAACAATTTCTCTGTATCTCGATGTTCCTTAAAACGACTCTTTAATATTTGTATATTGTCTCTTCCAGCCAGCCTTTCTCAATTCTTTTGAAATCATTCTGTTCATTATCTTATCTAGTTTTTCCAGTCCTTACATTCCTTTATGT
The DNA here is from genome assembly GCF_964237555.1 of Oryctolagus cuniculus. Classification (NCBI taxonomy): domain Eukaryota; kingdom Metazoa; phylum Chordata; class Mammalia; order Lagomorpha; family Leporidae; genus Oryctolagus; species Oryctolagus cuniculus. Next base: position 27,356,232 of record NC_091432.1, on the reverse strand, counting down.
TTACCTTCTGTTTTTCTTCACTGTGTTTTGTTGGAATTTGTGATAAAACCTATATTTGTCAAAGGGTCTTCTCAAACATGTTTCACGTGGCAGATAACAAAGATGTTTTTGTTTTACTCTAAGCACAAACTAAAAAAAAAGCTATCATTGACTAAAAGAAATGAAAATTTCATTTCTATTTTGCTAGTACTGTAATAATTTCCTATCAGTGGAGTACAGGGGGAAGTAAATAAAGGGGAAGTTTCATGATGTTCATTGAGTGCAAGGAGATATCCTCTGAGGCTTGAGATGTCTTTGGCTTGGAGAGTTAGGTTAAGAGGTTACCTGCGAAAATTCACACAACAGCAGGCTTCAAGAGCAGTATTTAACTTGTCTATAGGAACTTGGGGTTGAGAGGTGCAGGGTCAGCCATTCAGGGACCTTCTTGTCAGAATGGTATCTGTGACGTCTTAATAAAGGTGAACATTGGATTGAATACAGTAGAATTTTTTCCCTCTGTATTTCTATAAAGATAATAGAAGTAGGAGTGATTTTCTGAAATGCCAGAAGACATCTGACAAGTTTAAAAGCCACAAATCTTTGAGAAAATCTATTTTTGAGTTTTGGAAAGACACCTTATGTTAAAATAGAATACTTTCCAAAATTTAACTTACAGTTACCTATTGATCTTCCAAAATGAACTTTAAGAAAACTGCATAATTGAGAACACTGGGGAAACCCTGTAAGACATTGGCACAGGAAAGAGTTCTTGGAATATACCCCAGAGGCACAACAGTCAAAGCCAAAATTAACAAATGGGATTGCTTCAAATAGAGAAGCTTCTGTATGGCAAAAGAAATAGTCAGGAAAGTGAAGAGGCAACTGACAGAATGGAAAAAAATTATTTGCAAACTATGCAACTGATAAAGGATTAATAACTATAATCTACAAAGAGATCAAGAAACTCCATAACAACAAAACAGAGAATCCAGTTAAGAGATGGGCAAAGGACTTAAACAGACATTTTTCAAAAGGGGAAATCCAAATGGCCAACAGGCACATGAAAAAAAGTTCAGGATCACTGTCAGGGAGATGCAAATCAAAACCACAATGTGGTTTCACCTTACCCCAGTTAGAATGGTTCTTACACAGAAATCTACCAACAACAGATGCTGGAGAGGATATGGGTGGGAATGTAAACTAATCCACTGTTGGTGGGAATGTAAACTGGTAAAACCACTGTGGAAGACAGTATGTGGATGCCTCAAAATTTGAATATAGACCTACCATATGACTCAGCCATCCCACTCCTGTGATTTTACCCAAGGAAAATGAAGTCAGTAAACAAAAGAGCTATCTGCACTTCCATGGTTATTGCAGCTCAATTCACAATAGCTAGGACATAGAATCAACCTAAATGCTCATCAACTAAAGACTTGATACAGAAAATATGGGATATGTACACTATGAATAATAAAAGGCAGCAAAAAAAAATGAAATCCAGTCATTTGCAACAAAATGGATCAATCCGGAATACTTGGAACCGGTGCTGTGGTGCAGCAGGTTAACGTCCTGGCCTGAAGTACTGCTATCCAATATGGGCGCCAGTTTGAGTCCTGGCTGCTCCACTTCTGATCTAGCTCTCTGCCGTGGCCTGGGAAAGCAGTAGAAGATGGCCCAAGTCCTTGGGCCCCTGTACCCCTGTGGGAGACCCAGAAGAAGCTCCTGGGTCCTGGCTTCAGATCGTCACAGCTCTGGTCTCTGTGGCCAATTGGGGAGTGAACCATTGGATGGAAGACCTCTCTCTCTCTCCCCTCTGCCTCTCCTCTCTCTGTGTAACTCTTTCAAACAAATGGATAAATCTTTTAAAAAATCTGGAACACTTCATAGTTAGGAAAATAAGCCATTCCCAAAAGGACAAATAGTATATGTTCTACCTTATCTGTGAGCGCTAATAGCACACCTAAAATGAAAGCTGTAGAAGTGAAATTGACACTCTGAGAAGCAATGGCTTGAACAGCCCTCATCTTGACTGTCCAGGAACAGCTTTTTTTTCTTTTCTTCATAATATATGTACAACTCTTTACATAACAAAGAGTTGATCATATGTGTATAAAGTCAGTTGAAAATAGATCTCAGTAAAAAAATAGGAGTGGGAATAAGTTAGCAACTGGAAAGCTGTATAGTTCTGTGTATATTCCTATGGACTTAGTTCTAAGGGTACAATTTTAAAACCTGTCATAAGACCACAAATTCCATTAAAATTGAGGGTAAAAATGCAAAAAAACCTGCAGCAACATGTCATTTTTATACACAACATCAAATGGCACAATATTTCCTTTGAGTCAGATGCTTCAGTGCTTGAATTGGACATTTTCCCTGTAATATTCTGTTACTTTAAATTAATTAATTGACCATGTCAAATATTCACACAGTTATGAGGTTAATTTTGGCTGTGTATTTGCAGGCTGTCAATTTTTTTAATAGTTGTTTCCAAAAGGTCTTAATCAACAAAAAGCATGCAAATTTTTCCAAAAAATAAAGAAAATTGAATCAACTGCCATGTAGTTTTAGAATTCTATGACTAGAATACAGAGGTGATCTACCAGTTCCATTCCCTCATCATACAATTTTCTTAACTTCAGCACATCATTGAGTCCTTTATCTAAGTCTTATTCTTCAGTGGCTAAATCAACCTTTCCAAGGTTGAGTGGACATAATAACTAGTTATTTTTGATTCACAATTGTACCAGCCAAGAGATTCTATTCAATAAGCAGTTTCCTTTCAAATTTTAAATTTTAACTTTTTATTTAATAAATACAAATTTAAAATACAACTTTTCAATTATAGTAGGTTCCTCCTCATTACCTCCCTACCACCCACAACCATCCCAACTCCCAGTCCCACTCTCATCCCATTCTTTATCAAGATACATTTTCAATTATTATATACGGAAGATCAATTTAGTATATATTAAGTAAAGATTAAAACTTTTCATCCACAAAGAAACACAAAGTATAAAGTACTATTTTTTTTTTGACAGGAAGAGTGGACAGTGAGAGAGAGAGAGAGACAGAGAGAAAGGTTTTCCTTTTCTGTTGGTTCAACCCCCAAATGGCTGCTGCGGCTGGCCTGTTGCAGCCAGTGCACCATGTTGATCCGAAGCCAGGAGCCAGGTGCTTCTCCTGGTCTCCCATGGGGTGCAGGGCCTGAGGACTTGGGCCATCATCCACTGCACTCCTGGATCACAGCAGAGAGCTGGACTGGAAGAGGAGCAACCGGGACAGAATCTGGTGCCCCAACTAGGACAAGAACCCGGGGTGCAAGCACCGCAGGCAGAGGATTAGCCTAGTGAGCCGTGGTGCTGGCCTAAAGTACTATTGAGAACTAGTTATATCGTTAATTCACATAGTACAACACATTAAGGACAGAAATCCTACATGGGGAGTAAGTGTACAGTGATTCCTGTTGTTGATTTAACAATTGACACTCTTCTTTATGATGTCAGTAATCACTAGAGGCGCTTGTCATGAGGTGCCAAGGCTATGGAAGCCCCTTGAGTTCTCTGACTCTTATCTTGTTTAGACAAGGCCACAGTCAAAGTGGAAGTTCTCTCCTCCCTTCAGAGAAAGGTACCTCCTTCTTTGATGGCCCATTCTTTCCACTGGGAACTCACTTGCAGAGATCTTTCATTCAGGTAATTTTTTTTTTTTTTTTTTTTTTTTTGCCATAGTGTCTTGGCTTCCCATGCCTAAAATACTCTCATTGGCTTTTTAGCCAGATCTGTATGCCTTTTGGGCTAATTCTGAGGGCAGAGTGCTAATTAGGATATCTGCCATTCTATGAGTCTGGTGTGTATCGCGCTTCCTATGTTGAATCATTCTCTCCTTTTTAATTCTATCAGTTAGTATTAGCAGACACTAGTCTTGTTTATGTGATTCCTTTGACACTTAATCCTATCATTATGATCAGTTATGAACTGAAACTCATCGTTTTGAGTAGTGAGATGGCATTGGTACATGCCACCTTGATGGGATTGAATTGGAATCCCCTGGCACGTTTCTAGCTCTACCATTAGGGGTAAGTCCCAGTGAGCATGTGCTGAACTGTACATCTCCTCCCTCTCTTATTATCACTCTTATATTTAACAGGGATCACTTTTCAGTTAAATTTAAACAACTAAGAATAATTGTGTATTAATTACAGAGTTCGACTAATGGTATTAAGTAGAACAAAAAACACTGAAAGGAATAAAATGGTAAGTTATTCCTCAACAGTTAGGACAAGGGCTGATCAAGTCATTGTTTCTCATAGTTCCCATTTCAATTCACTAGGTTTCTTTTTAGGTGCTAGGTTAATTGTCACTGATCAGCAGGAATATATGATATTGGTCCCTTTGGGACTGGCTTATTTCACTCTACATGATGTTTTCCACATTCCTCCATTTTGTTGCAACTGACCAGATTTCATTAATTTTTACTGCTGTATAGTATTCTATAGAGTACATATCCCATAATTTCTTTATCCAAATTCTGTTGATGGACATTTAGGTTGATTCCATGTCTTAGCTATTGTGAATTGGGCTGTAATAAACATTGAGGTGTAGACAACTCTTTTATTTGCCAATTTAATTTCTTTTGGATAAATTCCAAGGAGTGGGATGGCTGGGTTGTATGGTAGGGTTATATTCAGGTTTCTGAGGAATCTCCAGACTGACTTCCATAGTGGCTTAACCAGTTTGCATTCCCACCAGTAGTGGGTTAGTGTCCTTTTTTCCCCACATCCTCGCCAGTATCTGTTGTTGGTAGATTTCTGTATGTGAGCCCTTCTAACTGGGGTGAGGTGAAACCTCATTGTGGTTTTGATCTGCATTTCCCTGATTGCTAGTGATATTGAACCTTTTTTCATGTGCCTGTTTGCCATTTGGATTTCCTCTTTTGAAAAATGTCTATTGAGGTCCTTGGCTCATCTCTTAAGTGGGTTGTTTGTTTTGTTGTTGTGGAATTTCTTGATCTCTTTGTAGATTATAGTCATTAATCCTTTATCTGTTGCATAGTTTGCAAATATTTTTTCCCATTCTTTCATTTGCCTCTTTACTTTCCTGTTTCTTTGTAGTACAGAAACTTCTCCATTTAAAGTAATCCCATTTGTTAATTTTGCTTTGACTGCTGTGCTTCTGGGGTCTATTCTAAGAACACTTTGCCTGTGCCTATATCTTGCATGGTTTCTCTGATGTTCTCTAATACTTTGATGGTGTCAGTTATAGATTTAGATCTTTAATCCATGTTGAGTGGATATTTATGTCAGATGTAAGGTAGGAGTCTTGCTTCATGCTTCTGCACATGGATATCCAGTATTCACAGAACCATTTGTTGAATAGACTGTCCTTGTTCCAGGTAATGGTTTTGTACCCTTGATCAAATACAAGTTCGCTGTAGATGTTTGGATTGATTTCTGGTGTTTGTATCCTGTTTCATTGTTCTATCCATCTGTTTCTTCATCAGTACTATGGTGTTTCGATTATAACTGCCCTGTAGTATTTCTGAAATCTGGTATTGTGATGCTCAAGCTTTTTTTTTTTTTTTTTTTTTTTTTTTTTTTTGACAGCAGAGTGGACAGTGAGAGAGAGAGACAGAGAGAAAGGTATTTCTTTTCTGTTGGTTCACCCCCTAATGGCTGCTGTGGTCGGTGCGCTGCAACCGTCGCACCGTGCTGATCCGAAGCCAGGATCCAGGTGCTTCTCCTGGTCTCCAATGCAGGTGCAGGAACCAAGGACTTAGGCCATCATCCACTGTGCTCCCAGGCCACAGTAGAGAGTTGGACTGGAAGAAGAGCAACTGGGACAGAATCCCGACCATGACTAGAACCCAGTGTGCCAGCGCCGCAGGTGGAAGATTAACCTAGTGAGCCATGGCGCCGGCCTCAAGCTTGTTTTTGTTGTTCAAGGTTGCTTTAGCTATTTGAGGTCACCTGTGCCTCCTTATGAATTTCAACATCATGTTTAACTGATCTAGAAGAATGTCTTGTATTTTGATTAATATTGCATTGATCCATAATTTGTTTTTGGGGGAATGGACATTTGAGGATATTGATTCTTCCAATCCATTAGCTTGGAAGACTTTTCCATTTCTTGGTATCCTCTTCTATTTCTTTCTTTAAGATTTTGTAATTCTCATCGTAGATATCTTTGAAGTCCTTTGTTAAGTTTATTCCAAGTTATTTGATTGTTTTATAGCTATTGTGAATGGAATTGATCTTAGCAGTTCTTTCTCTGCCATGGCTTTGCCTATGTATACAAAGGCTGTTGATTTTTGTGCATTAACTTTATATCCTGCTACTCTGCTAAGCTCTTCTATGAGTTCCAATAGTCTCTTAGTAGAGTTCTTTGGGTCCCCTAAATAAAGAATTATATGAACTGCAAAGAGGGATAGTTTGACTTCTGCCTTTCCAATTAGTATCCCTTTAATTTCTTTCTCTTGATGAATGGCTCTGGATAAAACTTCCAGTAGTATATTGAATAGCAATGGTGAGAGTGGGCATCCCTGTCTGGTACCAGATCTCAGTGGAAATGACTCCAACTTATCCCTATTCAATAGATTGCTGGCCATGGTTTTTTAATAAATTGCTTTGATTATATTGAGGAATGTTCCTTCTATACCCAATTTTCTTAGAGTTTTCATCATGAAAGGGTGTTGTATTTTATCAAATGCTTTCTCTGCATCTATTGAGATAATCATATGGTTTTTCTTCTGCTTATTTGTGAACATTGAACCATCCCTGCATACCAGGGATAAATCCCACTTGGTCTGGGTGGATGATCTTTCTGATTTGTTGTGGCATTCATTTGGCCAAAATTTTATTGAGGATTTTTGCGTCTATGTTCACCAGGGAAATTGGTCTTAATTCTCTTTCAATGCTGCATCTTTTTCAGGTTTAGGAATCAAGGTGATGCTGGCTTCATAGAAAGAATTTGGGAGGATTGCCTCCTTTTCAATTGTTCTGAATAGTTTGAGAAGAATTGGAGTTAGTTCTTCTTTAAATGTCTGGTAGAATTCAGCAGTGAATCCATCTGGTCCTGGGCTTTTTTTCTTGGGAGGGCCTTTATTACTAATTCAGTTTCTGTCTCGTTAATGGGTCTGTTTAGATTTTCTCTGTCTTCCTGGTTCAATTTAGGTAGGTTGTATGTGTCAAGGAATCTATCCACTTCAGATAGATTTTCACTGTTTCCTGGCATACAAGTACTTGTAGTAATTTGTGATGATTCTTTTTATTTCTGTGGTGTCCGTTGTTGCATTCCCTTTTTCATCTCTGATTTTATTGATTTGGGTCTTTTCTCTTCTTTTTTTTAGTTAGTTGGGCCAAGGGGGTGTCAATTTTGTTTACTTTTTCAAAGAACAAGCTCCTTGCTTTGCTGATCTTTTGTAACTTTTTTGGATGCAATTCTGTAGATTTCTTCTCAAATTTTAACTATTTCTCTTCTACTAGATTTGGGTCTAGTTTACTGTAGTTTTTCTAGATCTTTGAGATGCATTGAAAGCTCATTTTTGGTGCCTTTCCAATTTCTTGATGTAGGCACCTATTGCTATAAACTTTCCTCTTAACACTGCTTTTGCTGTATCCCATATGTTTTGACATGTTGTGTTATTATCTGCATTGACTTCCAGAAAGTTTTTTATTTCTCTTTTAATTTCTCTATGACCCCGTGTTCATTCAGGAGCATGTTGTTCAGTCTCCATGCGTTTGCATATGCTCTAGGGATTCCTGAGTTGCTAATTTCCAGCTTTATTTCACTGTAATCTGAGAAGATGCATGATATGATTTCTATTATTTGACTTTGCTGAGACTTCCTTTATGGCCTATTATGTGGTCAATCCTAGAGTAGGTTCCATGTACTGCTAAGAAGAGTGTGTAATCTTTAAGTGTAGGATGAAAGGTTCTGTAGATATCTGCTTCCTTGTTGATCTTCTGTCTGATTGATCTTTCTATTGCTGAAAGTGGAGTATTGATGTCCCCCAATACCAATGTATTGGAGTCTAAGTCTCCCTTTAAGTTACTTAACATATCTTATAAATAAACCATTGCCCTGTAATTAGGTGCATATACATTTATAATTGTTACATCTTCCTGTTGAATTGATTCCTTAATCATTATATAGTGCCCCTCTTTGTTTCTCTTAATATTTTTGTGTTAAAGTTTATTTTGTCAGATATTAAGATGGCTACACCAGCTCTTTTTTGGTTTCTGTTGGCATGGAATATCTTTTTCCAACCTTTCTCTTTCAGTCTGCATGCATCTTTGTTGAAAAGATGTGTTTCTTGTAAGCAGCAAATAGATGGGTTTTGATTTTTAATCCATTCAGCCTGTCTGTGTTTCTTAACCAGAGAGTTGATGGAATTTACATTCAATGTGACTATCGATAAGTAGTGGGTTTGCCCTGCAATTTTTCCAAAGATATTTCTACTAGATACTTTGAACTTCCTGTGATCTTTTACTGGGAGATTTTCTTCCTTAGCTTCTTTCATATTCATGGCCGTGTTTCTGTGTTTCTGTATGTAACACATCTTTAAGCATCTTTTGCAGAGCTGGATGCAGTGGTGATAAATTCTTTCAATTTCTGTTTGCTATGAAAGGTCTTTATTTTCCTTCATTCACAAATGAGAGCTTTTCAGGATACAATATTCTGGGATGGCAGTTTTTTTTTTCTCTTAGTACTTGGGCTATATCGTGCCATTCCCTTCTAGCCTGTAGAGTGTCTGATGAGAAGTCTGCTGTGAGTCTAATTGGAAATCCTCTGAGAGTAATCTCACATTTCTCTCTTGCACATTTTAGAATCTTTTCTTTATGATTCACTGTGGTGAGTTTGATTACAGTATGTCCTTTGAAGATCCTTTCTGATCATGTTTATTGGGAGTTCTGTGTTCATCCTATAATTGGATGTCTCTGTCTACAAAAATGGGAAATTTTCTGCTAGTATCTCACTAAAAAGGCCTTCTAAGACTTTCTTACTCCATGTCTTCATGAACTCCTAGTACCCAAATATTAGGTTTTTTTAATAGTATCATGTAGATTCCCAACAATATTTTTTAGATTTCTAATTTCCTCTTCTTGTCTTTGGTTTGACTGTATACTTCCTGTGCTCTGTCTTCTAAGTCTGATATTCCCTCTTCTGCCTCACCAATTCTGTTTTTAAGCTCTCAACTATGTTTTTTTTTTAATTTTTCTATTGAATTCTTCATTTCATTTTGATTCCTCCTTAAGATTTCATTTTCATGAGAAAGATTTTCTGGATTTCAGTAGTTCATGCATTTGTATTAGATGAATTCTAAATATTCTTATCATAAATTTTTTGAGTTCCATTTCTTGCATTTCTTCTATCTTGTTGTCTTCATAATCTTGTATTGATGTGTGATGTTCTTTTGGGAGTGTCATGTTATCTTCCTTGTTCTTGTTTTCTTGGTTGTTGCATTTGTTGTTTGGCATTTGTAATTGGACTGTCTGCTTTCAGTGACTCTAGAGGATTGTGGTGGGTGTGGCCAGAGTTCTTTCAGTTCTTCAGGGTTAAGCTTGTGCATAAGGTGACACACCCAGGTTTGGTGTGATAAATCCTCTCTTTCTCTCCCTCCCTTTTTTAATCAGAAGGGAAGTGCCTGAGCACTAGCTCCAGTGGGTATAATATTCTTCTGCTCTGTCCCAAGGACCACACAAAGGATCTGGGCAGTCCTCAGTGTAAGCTCAGATTCTCCTGCAGTGTCTCTCACCAGGTAGCCAGGGCAGCCCTTGCTTGTGACGTCTCCCATCAAGACTACTCAAGTCTCAGCCACACCATGAGTTCTCCCACACACCTTTCGTTTTGTTTTTGTTTTTGTTTTTTCACAGTCCCAGTTCATAAGCTCCACACATTTACTAGATATTAGCCTCCTGTTATTACTCCCCACCAGATTCAGGTTTTTCTGTTTGGTTGGTTGCTGGGCATAGCCCTTAGCTGTCACAGCTGTTATATATGTCCAAAATGGTGCCTGCTCTATAGGCTCCTATTCTTTTGTAAGGTGATTGGAGAAAGAGAATCATGTCCGTACTGTCCCTTTTATTTTTACTCTCCTCTAGTTAGGCTGGTGTATTTTCCTCCATGGGGCTTCAAGCCTAGTTCCCGCTTGGCTCTTCCTGCTACTTCTCCACCAGTGCCTCATGCTACTGTGGTTTTGTCTCACCTCTCTTTCCAGTGCTGGTGTGGAACCTCTTGGCAACTGGAGTCCCAAGCCATAGATGCCCATGCCCTCCACATAGATCCACCGTGTCCCTCTAATTCTGGAAGTATTTCCTCTGCTGTTTTTTACTCCTTGGCTAAAGGCGGGCACATCCCCAAGTTGGCGGAGCTGTTACATATATCCAAAATGGTGCCTGCTCTATTGTCCCTCTCGCCTTTGTAAGGTGAGTGGAGAGAGATAATCGTGTCTGTAATGGGTCCCTTTTACTTTTTTTTTTTTTTTCTCTCCTCTAATTAGACTGGTGTACTTTCCCCCATGGGGCTTCAAGCCTTGTTCCCTCTTGGATCTTCCTACCACTTTTCTGCCAATGTCTCGGGCTACTATGGCTTCATCTCACCTCCCTTTCCAGCACTGGAGTGGAGACTCTCTCAGCAGCTGGGCTTCCAAGCCATGGGCGCCTGTGTCCTCCACATAGGTCCAACATGTCCCTCTAATTCTGGAAGGGTTTCCTCTGCAGTTTTTTTCCCTAACTCTTCTCTGAGACTACAGTATCTCCACTTTTATTAAGCTATCTTTTCCTGGACTATCAGTGAGATCCCTCCCTATTCTGCCATCTTGGACACATAATAAGTGGTTGTTAGTATGTTGATACTCTGTCTTATCATAATCAAAAAAGGAACATGAAAACAAAAACTTCACAATATCCCCATTTTCCTATTCTTAATTTTTACTTCAATAGAAATTCACAAAGGTAAAAAGGCTTAAAATATGTGGGCACTGATTTAGATGAGCAGGTAAAGCACATATAGGAAAACCATTTTTAAAAGAAATACAAGTGTGTCTCTCAAGGAATATGAACACAAATCGCTTGCATTGTCAGTAAATCGTAGAAAGTTGTAGCTTAGTCTGAGAGGATGGAAATATTGTTTTGAAGAAGCAAAATATATAGAATGATGTGATGTTTGCTAACTAAAATAAGGTAGAAGCCATAAAATCCAGTTAGAAGGAAAGTTAAATTCCCATGTGTGTCAAAAATGGAACATATTAAAGAATCTGATTAGTTTTGTGTATATGTTAATACAAAGAGAAAGGGGACTATCTTATGAGCTTTAGCTGGAAAATCTGGTTGTTGAAAAATCATGTAGAGGCCGGCGTCACAGCTCACTAGGCTAATCCTCCACCTGCGGCACCGGTTCTCTGGGTTCTAGTCCCGGTTGGGGCTCTGGTTCTGTCCTGGTTGCTCCTCTTCCAGCCAGCTCTCTGCTGTGGCCTGGGAGTGCAGTGGAGGATGGCCCAAGTGCTTGGGCCCTGCACCCCATGGGAGACTAGGAGGAAGCACCTGGCTCCTGGCTTCGATCTATGCAGCACGTTGGCTATAGCGACCATTTGGGGGGGTGAACCAATGGAAGGAAGACCTTTCTCTCTGTCTCTCTCTCTCTCTCACTGTCTAACTCTGCCTGTCCAAAAAAAAAATTGAAAACAATTGAAAAATCATGTAGAATACTGAATTTCATATTAGGGTCTGGCCTAAAAGGAATGAGTAACTAGGGGTATATTTTAAGCTGGCTTATGGGAAAATATAACATTTTATAAGTTATATTCTGTGTGATAACTAGATTGTATCGATGGTAATATATGAAAGTGGACTTCCAATATTTAACATGATAACAATAGAGTCTACAAATCAGTAGTTTCAAAAGTCACAGGGCTGAAATCAAAGAATTGAATATGGAAGACTGAACATGAAGGAGGTGCTAAGAAGCACTCCTTGATATAACTGCATGGTAATATGGTAGTGAGGCCCCAAGATGACCCTCAACAATGCTTATGAGGTGGTAATCCTGTTCTTTTGTACTCCCTTCTCCTTCTGAATCACAGCTGAATTGAGCAGACAATGGAGAAGATAGAGATGATGCAGCATTCAGCTTTGTCTCTTGAATTGTTCACTCTGTAAGAAGCCATTGGGAAGATACTTAGCTCAGAAGAGAAGCCTGTGTAGAAAATAGATGTGGCCTTCTGATAAGTTTCAGGACTGACTGGCTAGCCCTGGGAGAAAGCTACTTTGGAACAGTATCCTGCATGTTCAGTCAAATCTTCAAGTGCCTGTTGGCATAGACAACATCTGACTGTAGCTCATGAAAGACCTGAAGCCAAATATCCTGGTGAAGCCACTTCTAAATTTCTGGCATAGAAAAAATGAAATATAATGTTATATGATAGTATTGAGGCAGTTTTTTAAGTAGAAATAGATAATGAACACAACAGGATGGGTCTACATTTGTTGTTGGTCCAAGAAAGTTTCAGATATGATAAAACTTTTAAGAGTAAATTATAAATTGGCAGTAGGATAAATCGAGAATTGTTAGCAGAAGCCTGAATTTAGTATGCAAATAAGTTACAATGTGCTTATACTTGGTGACCGATATTACCTAGATGGAGAATATAGAATAAGAAATTAGGGCTGAGAGAGTTTGTGGATTTTGGCATTTAATGGTTGGGAAGATGAGTACAGAACACAAAGGAATGTGAACAAAAATTGATATGGGGAGTAGCAAGAACCCAAGTTAAGGTATTCAAAAGAAGAGGTGATTTGAGAAAATCACAATGGCTAAAAGTATGAAATGTTGTAAGTTCTTATAATTAAGGGTCAAAAAATCAGTTTTTACTTAGAAATGGAGTTTTGGGATCTTACTGAAATTTGCTTACATGCAATGTATGGAAAGAAGCCTACTATAGTTCATGGAGAAGCAGGAAGACAATGGAGAGTGATGGAAAACAGTTTGCCAGCACTATTCAGAAGCACTGACTATGCCACAATGCAAAGCGTTTTCTAATGTGCCCATCTGGAAGTCATACTGTATCATTTTCATGATTCATTTGTACAGAGATCCTCACATTTATTTCTCTTGAATTATGATTTAAAATGGAGGTGCTCACTTAATAATAGAGCCATAGTATAAATAATCATAACAGAAAAAGCAATGCTAATGTTAATAGTTCATACTATCCTATGTAGTAATATAGAAAAAAAAAACCCATAATCAACAGATTCACATAGTTTTGTAATACTGGCAGTAGAAATAGAAAATATAAGAATGATGTATGAAATTCAATAAATTATTACAATACACATAAATTTGGGAATGATGAACATCTCGGACCATAAACAGGAGGCAACAATGTAATGAGAGAGACAAGAATAATATTAAAAACACAATGTGGTCAGAAAAGAAAGGAGAAAAACAGAACAGCACAGTGAACTACTCAAGCCTAGAAATACATCAATTTGATTCTAAATACATGTATAATAATATTCAAGTATAATAGAGTGATTTCTATTTCTCCCTTTTTCATCTACTGCTTATTTCACAGAACACTGCTTCCTCATAAAGTTGTATATTATCATTTGCATAGTACACCTGATATTAGACTCAAAAATGGAAGGAGGTGTGTTTTGGTACAGCAGATTAAGGTCTGTACCCCAAAATGGAGTCTCATTTCCACTTCTGCTTCCAATCTGCCATCCAGCAAATGTGCCTGGCAGGTGGCTGATTAGGATTCAAGTACTTGAGTCCCTGCTACCTACATGGAAGTGCTAGATGAAATTCCTGGTTTCATCCTTTAGGCTGGTCCAGCTCCAGCTGTTAAGGGCATTTGGGAAGTGAGCCAGCAGATGGAAGATTTCACTCCATGTCTTTCTCTCTGTGTCATTCTGCCTTAAAATAAGTAAAAATGAATGAAAAATTTTAAATGGAAATAAATATTCATCACTTAAAATCACTTTTGTGGTTTAAATGCCTTTATTTTTATTTTCTGTATATATATATATATATATACACATTTATGTAAATTACATAATAATTTATATTCATATAAATTTGTATATAATTACATACTAAGCAGAGAACTTTTCACTAGGAAACTACACATCAAAGATACAATTCTTTATTTCACATATAAATGGAAGTGAATTATTTAATAAATAATTTATGACCTTAAAGAAAACATTTATTCAAAATCCATATTTAGTCAAGTATTGCATTTCATTACACACTATAAACCTAGCTATATAAGTCTAAAGCATTTTCTTAAAATGTTCTATTCTTAGTTTAACATATAGCATCCCAACTTCACTCTTCCCAACTATCTCCCCTTCAAATTAATCTTGTCTGGGGGCACTCTGCATTTTGCTTACTCATGATTATTATGGTGTATATTTGAAATTATATTTTAAGTCCAAATGTAGTAAAATATTTTGTCTTTGAGTGCTTATAAATTCGAGAATTTATTCTCTAACCTTATGTTTTTCTAAGCTTAATTAAATCCTCCTAAGGTCCATGTGGGCTTAACTGGGTTCTATGCTGAAGATTCCACAAGCTTTAAATCAAACCATAAATCAAGGGCACTGTTACTGAGATCTCCTTCCAAGTTTGTTAATTTATTGACAGAATTCTGTTGTTTTCAGAGTATAGCCAAGGTTGTCCTTTGCTTGCTGACTTTCACCCAGGGACCTCTCATTTACCTGAGGGCACCACATTTCTTCCTATGTGGCCCATTACACCATCAATCCAGCCATAGTACTTCCAATCCTTCTGTGCTTTCAACCTCTCTGACTTATTTTGCCGTCAGATGGAAAAATGTCTCTATCTTTAAGGGCTCATGTGATTAAATAAGGTAGAGTAAGAAAATCCCCCCATCTTAAAGTCAACTGGCAACATACAACTTACAATAATAGTGGGAATGAGATTTTACCATATCAATAGACAATTAAGATGAATAACTTTTGGAAGCCATTTTAGAAATTTAATTTTACACATGGGGTGGGAGAAGAAGTTATGATTACTTCAAAAGTAAATCTATCTGCAAAACCTTCTTCAACTGAAATAGCTCAATGTATTTATTATCTTCCCTACTTTTATGACCCAAAAAGCAAGGCCAAGTTATATTGCTGTCCTATGTGTCATTCCCACCACAACTATCTGTCTTTGGGTAGCATTTAATTTTAATCACATTCTCTTGCTTTCCATTAGAGTAATTGTTTGTCTCTCTCTCTCCTGTGGAAGATTTTTATGTCTACAATCTATCTACATAAGTGTTATGGGCTGTAAATGTATATCTTCTCCCTAGGTGACTATTATATACATAATCTGTTACCTTTTTCCATTAAGCTAATGAATGGCTGACACTTGTGATTAGAACAATCTGGCATCTTTAAATGTTGTCTTAAAAGTAAAAAATTATGTGGTCCACAGTCATACCCACTGAACAACATCTGCTTTCTTTCCAGCATATGGTAAGATGTGTCTTGCTTTCTAGTGACAGCAGAAAGCATTAAATGGATTATTACTTGTTTCCTATCATACTTCAATTTAATCAAACTTGCTGATTCCACAAATTAAAATATGCATTTTATTTTCTTAACAATTAACAATTTTGCAAATTTTGAATAGCCTTATGCTCCTTTGATTTTATTGTTATGCTCCTTTGATTTTACAAAACTTTGAATTTAGTTATAAACAATGCAACACAGCTATGCATATGTATTAAGTTGGATTCAAATCCTTGGACTCACACTATGCAAAGGTAGTTTTATTCATTCAGCAATAATTCTTAAAACATAACAAAAAGACCCCAAGCAAAATTAAATATATTAAATAATCTTCCTTGACCTGGAATTCAAAAGTCCAACTTTAGTGTTAAAAGGCGTGAAGAAACAGATGACTCTACTGGGAT
Source organism: Oryctolagus cuniculus (assembly GCF_964237555.1). Taxonomy (NCBI): domain Eukaryota; kingdom Metazoa; phylum Chordata; class Mammalia; order Lagomorpha; family Leporidae; genus Oryctolagus; species Oryctolagus cuniculus. The sequence continues at coordinate 27,340,314 of NC_091432.1, read as the reverse complement.
ACTTTGAGTCTGATCCCTTTCATGGACCCCACATGTATGTATTCTCCAGTTACTGAAATATTTTTTCTTTAAATTCTTACTTTCAAGAATAACAAACCGAGCAATTAAAGTTGATATTATTCTTTACCATTAATTTTTTCCTCTCTTCCTCCTTGTATGTATTACTGTTTTTACACACTAAACTAAAATCCAAGAAAAATGTTGATTTATGCACTTATGCATCATTTTCTAATTTCAGTTTCTCATGAAAGTCTGTACTCAACTGTGACTGCTTATCTGCCTGCTGCTATTTCAGTCACCTGTTCTAAGATCTGAATCTTAAGTGACTATGACAACCTGGTAATTGGTTCCTTTACCTTCAGCTGACTGTCTGCTCTCAGCAGGAGCTCAAGAAACTCAACAACAAAACAAGCAACCAGTTAAGAAAAGGGCTAAGAATATGAACAGGTATTTTTCAAAGGATGAAATATAATTAGCCAACAGACACATAAAAAGATGCTCAAGGAAATACAAACTACCAGGAGTTTTCACCTCAACCCAGTTAGAATAGCTACCATCCAAAAGTCGAAAAGTAACAAATGATGGTGAAGATTTGGAGAAAATGTACCCTAATATGTTACTGGTGGGAATATAAAGTAGTATAATTCTTGGATACAACATGACGATTCCTAAGAAATCTGAAAATAGATCCACCATATGAACCAGCCATTCCACTTTTGGGAATTCACACAAAGTAAATGAAATCAGCATATGAAAAAGTTATCTGTACCTCTGCGTTTATGGCAGATTAACTCACAAGAGCTAAGATATGGAATCAATCCAGATGTCCAGCATCTGATGACTGGTTAAAGAAATTGTGCTAAATATACAGAACAGAATACTACCTAGTAATAAAAAAAAAAAAAAAAAAAAAGAAATAATCCTTTCTTTTGCAACAAAATGGATGCAGTTGGAGACCATTATGCTTAGTGAAATAAGCCAGTCGCCATGCCTGGCACCATGGCGCAGTAGGTTAAATCCTCCACCTGTGGTGCCGGCATCCCATATGGGCACTGGTTCTAGTCCCGGCTGCTCCTCTTCCAATCCAGCTCTCTACTGTGGCCTGGGAAAGCAGTAGAAGATGGCCCAAGTTCTTGGGCCTCTGCACCCACATGGGAGAACAGGAAGAAGCACTTGGTTCCTGGCTTCAGACTGGCGCAACTCCAGCCATTGCAGCCATTGGGGAGTGACCAATGGACAGAAGACCTTTCTCTCTGACTCTCCCTCTCACTGTCTGTAACTCTACCTCTCAAATAAATAAATAAAAATTCTTTAAAAAAAAAAAGAAATAAGCCAGTCACCAAAGACAAATATCATATGCTCCCCAATTTGTGGTAACTAACATATAGAGTATAAAAAATAATGTATATCAGCGAAATTTTGAAATCTGGCTATTGTTTATAGCTTTTGTCTATACTCTTGAAGGACAGTGGTTTTTATACTCACTGCTTGTGACTACAAAATTAATTGGAAATATGACGTTGTAAAAACTGAAAGAAAAATAAAGGAAGGAAGATGGAGTGAGAGAGGGTGAAGTGAGAAGCATCAATATGCTCTTAAAACCCTATATATAAAATACATGAAATTTGTCCCCTATCTATAAATTTTAAGATTAAAAAGACTAATCTATGAAACTCTGGTTTCATCATGTTAGTAAAATATCCAGGGACTTTTGATGGCTCCCTACTTTGGATCAAAGTCCAATTTCACTCTCTTAACTATGAAACTCATCTTTCCTTTAACTTTATTTTCTACTACTTTTGAAGCACATTATCTGTGGTTGACTTATGTTCCCAAAATTATTATCTTTTTTTGTGAAATTAGTGCACTAAATTGCAAAATATTATGCTTCATTTCATATTTTCCCAGTTCCTATCTACTGAAAGCCTGCTCTATTTCAATCTCATCTACTATGTAAAAACTGGTAAGAAAAACAATTCAGTCTTTCATTCCAAAATTCATAGTTTTGGCTCTGAGTAAAAATACACACACATTTGTATCTAATAATTTCATAAATGACAAGCTAGTGTAATAAAACCCAGCATTTATCATAGCATGTATATTGGATATACTATAACATTAGGTGTTGATTCATATCTTATAATGCACTAATACATTTGAAATTTGAGGTAGGCATGTTTTGGATTCAGCTTGGATTAGGCCTGCTCAAAACCCTAGGAACAGGTCCTGATGAGTTGAAGCTTGTGATTCAAAATTTATGCATAGAGAAATTTATTTAGGGATGGTTAAAAATGTTTGTTTGGGAGTAAATTGCTGGAGTACATTGAACTATGAGAACATTACAATCTTATCTGCTGCATGATATTTTAGGAAGTTATGAAGTCTCAAATCATTAAAATCATTTTTTGAACATGAAAACACTGAGAATTATATTTTATTACATTTTTCTATTCTACTTAGACTAAGAACTTTGTATGGATCATTATTCATTTAACTTTCAAAGAATATGTAGTAAATATTCTTTGTTGCATTCCCTTTTGGAGAAGGATACTGGGCCCAAGAAGCTGAAGCAGAGATAATGAAAACAAGTCTGCACAGTGATTTAATTATAAGCAGTTGATTCTAAAAAGTTATAAAATATATACAATGTGATGCCGCATCACATCAACTTGGTGGCCTATTGTATGTTACAGAGAAACATGGAGGAAAAAGGAATCCTTTAAAACATGGTTAGTTTACTGTATCAAACGTAATCTGGGCTTTCATACATTTTAGTTATAGGAACTGATAGATACCCCTTTTTTATGGCTTTATTGTTTTATTACTTTTATCTCTCCTATTCCTTTTATTGTGTGTTATGCCAGAAGAACCTCATAATATTAATTTAATCACAGTGTTTTCATTGAGAAAATGGAAGGTATTCAGCATAATGATCAGATTTTATGATTCTGAGGCTCCTTGAAAAGAGTAAAGCCACAACTGAGCCTTAACAATGTAATATTTATATGTCATGATGATTCTAATTTTCTTGTTTTGATTCAGAGAAATGACTAATTGCTCATGATTTCAAAACTCAACACATAACAGATCTTTTTCCATTTCTGTTATTTTGCTTGCTCATTGAGTATTGAATAATATAATTAGTGCACAAATATTGCAAGACAAATCATTTATATACTATTTGATTCACAACATCATTAGTGATTCAACATAGCAAAATTCATTTTCACTAATTAAACATATCAATCCTAGAGGACTGAAAGGCTTGAAAAGACTATTATTGGCAGGTGATTTATTCATCTCTTGTTTGTTTTGTAGGCTTACTCATTTATTACCTCAGGTCACTGAGCCTGATCAAATTGTGTTGGGAAGTTATTATGATAAGGTGAAAGTCTCGCTTTGCATGGATGAACTGGTTATACTCATACTGTTGCTTCACATACGGTATAGATGTTAATACTATCAATGTGGATATTTGCACTGAAACACTATTTCAAGTTTGTTCACAAAATGAAATCATGACATTGTTTCTAAGCAAATCACCCTCTTCCACCTGATGCTAGTATAGTGACTGTAGATGAAAATCCATTCCTAATACTCTGGGGTTGCTTTAGGAAGACATTATGAAATATTTTAAATGTCCTTTTTTAAGCTTCCCTTTCAAAGTCATATTCTATCTTTGAGATAACTTAAGTAATTTCCTCTATAATTTATTCTGTTTAAACTAGAATTATTGCATACATTATTATTCTTTGTTTATGCGTTCTCTTCTCAGTGGCACATTTTTCTGAATATGTAATTATATTTATGTCATTGCATAAATATAACTTTTATATGATCAGTGCAAGCAAGTCTAAAATGTGACCACAGATTATGTAATTACTAAAGTCACTTAAATACAATGACACAAATTTGAGATTGCTAACATTTTGAGCAGATGTAAAGCAACTAGCTACCTATTTATATGAGCTCTGGTGCTTGTCCTGTTATGGAAAGTCAATATTAGGACTTAATAGCAAAAGGCAAATAAATATTTATTAAGATAACATATTACATATTTATATATCCGAGTGTGCAATATTCTAAAATCTACACACTATTATATGTTTTTCTAAAGCTGTTTCACTATTTCAAAAACTATAGCACATCGAAGTAGCTTTTTTTTAGAAACCTTTTATTTAATAAGTACAAATTTCATAAGTACAACTTTAGGAATATAATAATTCTTTTCACCATACATGCCTTTGCATCCCCACTCCCACCCAACCTCCTCCTCCCTCTCCCATTCCCAGTCCCACTTCCATTCTCTATTAAGATTCCTTCTCAATTAAATTTATACAGAGGAGACCAGCTCTAAACTAGGTAAAAATTTCCACAATTTGCACACACACACACACAAAAAAAATATAAAAAAACAACTGAGAACAATTTTTACAGTTAATTCTCATAGTACAACTCATTGAGGACAGAGATCCTGCATAGGGAGTAAGAGAACAATGACTCCTGTTGTTAATGTAACAATTAACACTCTATATGACGTCAGTGATCACGGGAGACTCTTGACATGGGCTGCCAGGGCTATGGAAGCCTTTTGAGTCCACAGTCTCTGTCAGTATTTAGGCAAGACCATAAGCAAAGTGGAACTTCTCTCCCCCCTTCAGAGAAAATTGTATCTGAAGCAATCTTGAGGTTTTGCATATATTCATTATGTTTTAAAAATTACTCTTATTTATAACAAACAGCAAACTCTTTCATGTCAAAGTTAATTGAGCTTCTATTAAGATTAAACTGAACAGATAATCCTATTATTTTCATTGTAGTTTTGGAATAGGATGATAAGGTAGGTTTTCCTTTCTGAACTGTAATAATTTCACAGACATTGTCTTATTTGCTTAAAACAGTGTTAGAAACCTACTGTTCCAGTGATACATGCTACAATACACACAAATTAAACATTAGTATCTTAAGTAACGTCTTTTCTTCTCTCTTCCTGTTGAATGGGTCAGGAATGTAAGTAGTGCTTCATTGGACAATTCAGTTGCTCACCTGGGATGAACTAGGTGTCTCAGGGAAGTCCAGCTACTGTTTCCTCTGGTCTGGAATGGCCAAGATATCTTTACTTACATAGATGGCATCTTAGAGAAGATGGCTAAAAGGCAAGACCTCACTGACCTATCATGCTGTTCATGTAGTGTTAGAGCCTTTCCATAAGGTCTATCCAGAAGTGTAGTTGACTCAGGATCCCCAAGACCACGGTAGAAACTACAGGTTCTTTTAAATTCTCAGCCCCAAACAGGTGTGGCATCGCTTCTGCCACACTGTGTTCATCAAAGTTGTCACAGGTCAGTTCAGATGTTAGGTGAGGTGACACAAAGTTGAGTTTTTGAAGTTCCAATCTGCAGCCTACTTTCAGTAGTTGCACTGATAATAAATAAACCAAATTTTTTGACACAGGAAACAAAAATATAAAAGTTATCCACAAGTGATATTATATCATAGTATATCATAGATAGTAACTTCTCATTTTTTAATCTTTAGTTTCAGACAATGTCTATGGAAATATATTATGCCAAAAAATGAAGAAACAACACTGTAGAATTTCTCTTCCTCCGTGTACAAATTCTTTGGAAGGAAAAAAAAAGTAGAAAAAAATAATGGTTTAATTTCTATATCCCATAATTTAAAACAAGAACAAAGAATATGCATTATTTCTAATTAGACTACAGGCTGTTTTCTTTTGCTAACTTGAACTGATTTCCAAATAAACTCATGAGAAACCAAGATCAGAGAATCCTGTTTCTTCCCTCATCTTATCTTCTGCCTATTCTGTTTTATACATTTGTGAGTACAAGTTAAATGATTAACCTACCATCTACTAAAGAAGAGATCTTGTAAGAGTTTTAGCTCAAGGATAATTTAATTTTCCCTGCTTTTTAATTTTTGTAACTTATTGCAAACTTAATCTTATGTTTCAAAGATATTTTTATTATTACTTTTATTTATTTTTGTTTTTTAAGATTTATTTTAGTGGCTAATGCTATGGCATAGTTAGTAAAACTGCCACCTGCAGTGCTGGCAACCCATATGGGCGCCAGTTCAAGTCCTGGCTGCTCCACTTACAATCCAGTTATCTGCTAGGGCCTGGAAAAGCAGTAGAAGGTGGCCCAAGTCCTTGAGCCCCTGCACCTGTGTGCGAGACCCAGAAGAAGCTCCTGTGTGCTGGCTTCAACTGGGGAGAGAACCAGTGGATGGAAGACCTCTCTCTCTCTCTGCTTCTGCCTCTACCTCTCTGTAACCCCACCTTTCAAATGAGTAAATAATTAAAAAAAAAAAAAAAGATTTATTTACTCATTTGAAAGGCAGGGTTACACAGAGAGAGGTAGAAAGAGAGATCTTCTATCCTCTGGCTCACTCCCCAAATAGCAGCAACAGCCAAGATTGGACTGGCTGAAGCAGGGAGCCAGGAGCTTCTTCCAGGTCTCTCACATGGGTTGGAGTGGTCCAAGGACTTGCACCATTCCCCACTGCCTTCCCAGGCTTATTATTATGAAGCTGGACTGGAAATGGAGCAGCCGGAATGCAACCTGTGGTCAAACGAGATGCCAGTACTGCAGGTGGTAACTTAACCTGTTATACCACAATGCCAGTCCCATGGAAGATATTTTTAAAAGCCAATGTAAAGTAGTCTGTTTTCTAGCAGCTTCTTAGAATATTTGAAAATCTGTGTTAACTTTAGTGGATTTACAGTTCTGATCATGTACACCTGAATAATGGAACTAAAAGCTTGGCCTGACAAGGTCTGACAATTGTGCTTTAATACAGTATTAATGTTTCCCTATTGGGAAGTCCCAAGGAAATGTAATAATATTACTCTATATTCTTTTTGGAAACTATATGATTAATAACATTAAAGATTCATTACATGATCAATTAGTTTAAAGAGTTTAAAGTTCCTTAATGATTTCATTAAGAAACTATTGGGCAAATATTGCATTCTTTATTTCCATTTTGAATTTTCCCCTAATTGTTATCGACAGTAACATGAAAAAAATCACCAAACCTCTTTTGTAACACTTTTCCAGCTCTCTTTCATCTCAGATTCCAATCTTTAATCCAATTATATTCATTTGAACCTATCATAGCCGTCTTTCACTTGTAACCTGAAAACTCTTCTTGTTTACTTTAGTCATGGTTTACTTGAAGAAATTGTTGTGCTGGGGATGGGAGTCACTAATCCATGTTTTACATAAATAAAAATTGTTCATGTCTTAGTGAAATGGGAGCAACAGAAAGTAATGTAATGGCATAGAAGGAAAATATAATAGCTGATTTGAAAGACAAAATAGAGAAGTGCCTCAAACTTTTGCCTTCAGTTTAGCAGCATTGAGTAGAATAAATAAAATAACAACAGGGATAACTCTAGAAAGTTTAAGAAATCAAGTGATAGGGCTGGCATTGTGGTGTAGTGGGTAAAGCTGCCGCCCGCAGTGCCAGCATCCCATATGGGCACCAGTTCAAGTCCCGGCTGCTCCACTTCTGATCCAGTTCTCTGATATGCCCTTGGAAAGCAGTGGAAGATGGCCCAAGTCCTTGGGCCCCTGCACCCATGTTGGAAGACCTGGAGGAAGCTCCTGGCTCCTGGCTTTGGAGTGATACAGCCAACTGGGGAGTGAACCAGCAGATGGAAGACCTCTCTCTCTCTCTGCCTCTCCTTCTCTCTCTGTGTAACTCTGCTTTCAAATAAATAAACAAACAAATAAATAAATAAGAAATCAAATGCCAAAGATATAGAAACATAAAGGCAATTTAGCTTTTAATTTTGTCAATATGTTAATTTACATAGATAAGCCTGTATCATTTCATAGTTTTGTTAACTGCATTCTGTACATTTGTTAGATATCATGAATAAGTCATGAAATATTTACAAAGTTCTAATCATTTCAAATCTTTTTTTTTATTAGTTAACTTTAATTCACTTTTTTTTTAAAAAAAGGAACCTATGAGTGCACTTTACAAAGTCCATTGAAAGTAGTATTAAAATAAATTTATTGTGATGCAATAATATCTTTGAAAACTATGCATTGGAAGTTTCTTCCAAAAGTTTACAGAAGTGTATATTATTGAAAAAGTAGGAATGAATTTCCAAAAGTTTTTTTTTTTTTTTTAGGTTTGTTTTATTTATTTAAATGGCAAAGTCATGGGGGAAGGAAGGGCTCACAGGGAGCAGGGAGTGAAAGATCTATCTGCTGGTACACTCCCCAGTTGTCTTTACTGACCAAGAATAGGCCAGGGGAAATCCAAGAGCCAGAATCTCTATCTGGATCTCCTACTTGGGTAACACACAGAGGCCCAGATACTTGGCCCGTCCTGTTCTTTATCAAGCATGTTAGCCGGCAGCTGGATCAGAAATGGAGTGACTGAGACTCTAACTGATGCTCCAATAGAGTATGCTAGCACAGCAAGCTCTGGCTTAACCTGTTTTACCACAACACCAGCCCCTCAAAAAGGATTTGAACTAAAATAAATTTTAGTTCCATTTTTCTGTGAGTTTTTGAAGTGCTCTCATATTTAGATAAACCAGGTCCAATACAAAAACACTATTGAAATATACCAGATAAATATTGATAAGTTGATGTTTCACTTGTGTATGCGGTAATAATTTATTTTGGCTCACTCTTTTTTTCTTTTTAAATTTATTATTTTGACAGGCAGAGTGGACAGTGAGAGAGAGAGAGAGACAGAGAGAAAGGTCTTCCTTTGCCGTTGGTTCACCCTCCAATGGCCGCCGCGGCTGGCGCGCTGCGGCCGGCGCACCGCGCTGATCCGATGGCAGGAGTCAGGTACTTATCCTGGTCTCCCATGGGGTGCAGGGCCCAAGCACTTGGGCCATCCTCCACTGCACTCCCGGGCCACAGCAGAGAGCTGGCCTGGAAGAGGGACAACCGGGACAGAATCCGGCGCCCCGACCGGGACTAGAACCCGGTGTGCCGGCGCCACAAGGCGGAGGATTAGCCTAGTGAGCCGCGGCTCCAGCTTTGGCTCACTCTTTATTACAACATTACGTTCTGGAATATTTTAAAGACTTCTTTCAGCACTAATTCTGTATTTCAGGTTTTCATGCAGAGATAGGGGATATTTCTCCAACTCAACCTGCTGTCAATAAAAACACATGATTGGATGAAATTAAAAGAATATAGAAAAAATACCTGCACAAACCTGGTGTTTGCTGAATACTAGCAAAAGCTGAGAAGAAATATGTTATGGAAGTGCAAAAAGGCATCATAGCATGTAGATACATCCAGCAGGGCAAATATTCAGTGCATTTATTTAAAGACCTTGTGAAACTGTCGTGGCATCAAAGAGGGATCCCAGAGCCCATGCTGTCGTGTAGTGGTTATAGCCGCCGCCCGCAGTGCCAGCATCCTGCCTGCTCCAATACATCTCTCTGGTATGGCCTGTGAAAGCAGTAGAAGATGACCCATGTCCTTGGGCCCCTGCACCCTCGTGGGAGACCTGGAGAAAGCTCCTGGCCCCAGCTTCAGATTGGTGCAGCTCTAGCCATTGCAGCCAACTGGAGAGTGAACCAGCAGAAGGAAGACCTCTCTCTCTCTCTCTTTCTCTGCCTCTCCTTCTCTCTCTGTGTAACTCTGACTTTCAAATAAATAAATAAAAGAAGGATCACATTTACTTAGTAAGTAGACACAGCAGCTTTTCAGTGTTGGAGGGGAAAAAAAGACAAAGAGGAGAATTAGTTTCAAGAAGCATTTCCTATGTATGAGTTCTCCCACTGAAATCTCAAATACAACCCTAAATCAGATTGAAGGCTTACTTGCAAAGGCTGGAGTAGTAGCTTCAAATATGGGTTGCACTGTCTTATTTAATCTTATCAGTTTTTTAGGGAATTATTTGCCCTTGGAAAGATTTGTATCTATTACAGACAACCTGTGAGTTTGTCATGTTGAGTAGGACCTCCAAGCCTTAGTTCACTATGGAGTTAGTTATACTGTGTAATATAAGGATAATGACTCTCATTAAGATGTTTGCAAGGTGAGCGGCACATTTGAATTATTAAATTAAGGTCTACTTTTGCCATTATGGCTAGTGCATGATTCCAGGTTTAATCCTGCTGACATAGTAGAATATTAGGAATTAAAAGATGGATATAGCAGTCTTCTGTGATTTTAAAGAAGTGTATGCCATCATCCTGTGTAGTCCCAAAACATTTTCATCTTCCTAAAAGTAAGATGAATCTCTAGAAATGCCGGTTTGGAGTGAGGCATAACAAATGTCAGCCAGGTTATTGTTTTTCTTGTGTTGAGAGGCTAACCTTATGACTACTGAGGTTATGAAAATTAATAATAAACAAAGGGAATACAAAAGAAAATTTACAATAAGACAAAGAACATAAGGAAAGGTATTGACCCTTAATATACAAAACAAAATGTATGATTCAGGGATACATTTCAGACATATTAAGAGGATTAATCTCAGACAATGCCTAATGCCTTCCCCAGGTCAAACATACAATGTTCATTCTTTTTTTTTTTTTTTTGTATCATGGTCCTGGATATTGCCATTGTAAAAGCAGAAATTTCTTAGAAGAAACATGACTGGCATAAATAATAGTTTCATTAAACACTTTTAGAAAAGTTTTGTGTAATGGAGTGGAATATACAAAATACACAGGCTATGTTCTTTCTTCTAACATAATGGCTCTGCCATTTCCCATCCATAGCTTCATTTGAATAAACATTACCCAGTTGATAGAGTCCACATGGATAAGGAACTACATAAATCCACTTTCCCCTCAATTTGAAAACTTTTCAAAATATGAGTTAGTGAAAAAAAAAAAAGTGTAACCATTAGTTGCCAAATCACTTAAAAATTGTAAGACCATTGAGAAACTGCTCAGAATTGTTGAAGTCATTCAGAGGAGTGTATTTACATAGTATTACAAGAACTTCCAAATTTTTCTACCAAGATTGAGTAGTAAAAAAATAAGATATTATAGATTATGCCCTCTATTGTTTCATCAACGTTTTGAGATTCACTTCCTTAAAACAAAAATTCACTATTATTAAAAATATGTGAGTAAAGTAAGGTAACTTGTAATAGGTTTGCTCTTACTAAAGAGATTAATGAGGAAGTTCAAGATAAGTCAAGGTCCACATCTGCTTGATATTCTTTTCATGTAAAATTATTTGGTTCATCATTAATCATATTTAGTTACACCTGATTTTTTCTGTGGAATTTAGTATGCCAGTTTTATTAGAGTGACTGTTTTCAGGAGGTTTATAACAGTGATTACAGCTCTGTTAATCATTCAGCATATTTTGGGATTGTTTCAAAGTCAATGCAATTATTTAAAAAAAAATCAAAGTTATTTGGGAGAAAAAAATCTAGATGATTTGTTAGATAGTCTCTATTATCAAGAAATTTTAAAATAAGATTTACATATTTTAATGATTAAAAATATAATATATATTATATTATATTATATTATTATTATATATTAATGGTTATTTAATATTTTACAGACAAAATGTAATATTATGGGATAGCACTTTATATCCCTTCTATCTCATATGAACATGAAAAAATGTTCTTAATTTAATGTAATTCTCCTCCACAGCTTTCCAAAGCATGAACCTCCTTCAGGAAGCCAAGGGTATGAGTCATCGGTCAATAAAACTAATTTTAAACCTCCAAGGTCAAGGAAATGCAATCTTGAATGTCCTCAGTGATTGGCTACAAAATTTAAGACAGAATAATAATTTTCTGACATTTAAATGAGGATGAGGAATCAAAATAAAATCATATATTTGTTCATGAAAGTTTATCTTTAAAAATCTCAATAAACTTATGAGATTCTCTTGATTGTCTCACTAGCTATCAAAGTTGAACTATGAAACATTAACAAGAGAATTACATTTTTAGATGGCCAGAGATCATGCTTACAAACTGACTAGGGTTCATCATGAAAAATTGAATAAGGCAATAGACAAGAATGGAATAAAATTTGGAGCCAGAATAGCATAGTGGTAGTAGTGGGGTCAGTGGGAAGTAATAAAAATTGGTTGCAGATTGAAAAGAAATGGAAAGGGTAGGTCAATTACTAAGGAAGCTAGTGGCTTACGCAGTAAGAGCCGGATTTCTCCAAGGAAGTTAAGATACGCAGGTAGAACTTGCAAATAAAGTTTTTATATGTCACCTTTTGGTTTCACCTCAGCAGTTATTCTGTCAGATAGATCAATTTACCTTAATGATTGGCTATGTACTTTAGTTAAGCATTGTTGCCTTGAGAGTCTAAAAGTGATTTTTGTTTGTACAAAAGGAGCACACTAAGGCTTAGTGAAATTAAATTTCACAAAAAACTTATTATTATAGATCTCAGATCACAAGTATTATTCTCTATTCAATTTCCTTTTCACTATGTATCTTTGATTTCCCTCTGTAATGATGGGATTTGTACGTTTCCTAATATTTATATCTCTATGATCAATTCTGAGAATGAATCAAGCAATAGAAATACATTTTCTCAGTTTCTCAACAAATCGTGAGATAGAGTTAAGGCCTAGGAGATACACAGTATAATATTAAAGAAAGTGAAAATCATTAATTTATTCCAAACAATAATACAGGTGAATATGTTCCCTTCAATGATTCTCATTTAGGACAAAAAAGTGCTGTTGATATCTAAACATAGGTGGTAATCTGTGTTGCTTCTGATGAATGAAGACATAGAGGAGATAAGCAAGTGAAACATATGAAAATGAAGATTTCAAACTAGCAAATTGAAGAGTATTTATTTTATAACCCATAATTTTCTACTTGATTAACTGCCTTGTGAATGACAGGGCTTATGTCACATGTATGAGAACTTGTAATGAATTCAGATATTTATTTAATTATGGCTCCTGCACAAAATGGTACTACAGCACTAATTTATTTATTTTTAAATTAGAGTTCACTTGTACATATAAACATGTGCAGCAAATGAAGGAAATGAATAAAATGTTCCCTAATCTACCTTCTAAAAATTTAGCAGTGAACTCTCAAATTAAGTCAATATGTATTGAAGTCCAATTTCTAGAAAATTCTCATTTATAGTATAGACATTTGCCTATATTTATACAGTCCATTTTATAGTTCTGAACTGATGACAATTGATGTCTTATAAGTCTGGCCTCAGAATCAGCCCTAAAGGCATTCCGATCTGGCTGAAAAGCCCATGAGAGTATTTCAGGCATGGAAAGCCAAGACACTCTGGCAAAAAAAAAAAAAAAAAAAAAACACCCTAAATGAAAGATCTCTGTGAGTGAGATCCCAGTGGAAAGAACAGGTCATCAAAGAAGGAGGTACCTTTCTCTGAAGGGAGGAGAGAACCTGCACTTTGAATATGACCTTGTCTAAACAAGATAAGAGTCAGTGAACTCAAAAGGCTTCCATAGCCTTGGAAACTCATGACTGGTGCATAGGGAGATTACTGATGCCATAAACCGGAGTGTCAATTTGTAAAGTCAACAACAGGAGTCACTGTGCACTTACTCCTCATGTAGGATCTCTGTCCTTAATGTGCTGTACATTGAGACTTAATGCTATAATGAGTACTCAAACAGTATATTTCGCTTTGTGTTTCTATGGGGGTGCAAACTGTTGAAATCTTCACTTAATGTATACTAAACTGATCTTCTGTAAAAAAAAAAAAAAAAAGAAGAAATTATCAATTCCCAACTTAACTCTCACTGGGATTAAACATGACAATAGGTCTGATCTGATTTCATCATCATTTAAAAAATCATCTATTATTTTTCACTTTATGTTTGGTGTGGGAGCAAACTGTTGAAATCTTTACTTAATGTATGCTAAACTGATCTTCTGTATATAAAGAGAATCAAAAATGAATCCTCATGTGAATGGAAGGGGAGAGGGAGTGGGAAAGGGGAGGGATGCGGGTGGGAGAGACGATATGGGGGGGAAGCCATTGTAATCCATAAGTACTTTGGAAATTTATATTCATTAAATAAAAGTTAAAAAAAAACAAATAAAAATAAATATTGAACTAAATGTGAAATTGACTTAGATTTTACCACCTTGAACTCTATGAAGACATTTCAAATTAATAGATAAAAACATGGTGTATAAGGCCTTTAAGTGACTTTCCACTACTTTAAAATCTTTGAAAAGCTCTCTCCAGAGTTTTACATGTGTTTGTCTTCACTGAGATGATTTATGTACTCATCTCAATAAACTATTTTAAAAGAATCCTAAGAAAGGTGAGCATTAGAAAAGGAAATTAACTGAATGCTAAGAATAGACATAGAATACTGTCATCATAAACTATAATAGAAATAGGCTCTTTCTAGAACAATATAAACTTCTTTCAAATAAAAAAAATCAATCAGTTTCCATAATTACATTTTTATTGTTTTTCATTCATACCATATATCTTTGATAGGTAAGCTTATAATTGCAAATAGCTCTACCTTATGTGTTTAAATTAAACTAAATGGACTCAAACCCTTAGATTGTTTTCCCTTTTGTTCAATAGCTAAACAAAAATACATTTAGTGTACAGCACTGTGGCACAGAGGGTTAAGCTGTCATGTACAACACCAGCATCCCATAAGAGCACCAGTTTGATTCCTGACTGCCCCACTTCCAATCCAGCTCCTTGCTACTGTGCCTGGAAATGCAGAAGAATATGATCCAATTGTCTAGACCCCTGAAACCGTGTGGGAGATAAAGCTAGAGTCCTAGACTTCTAGCTTTGGCCTGGGCCAGTCTCAGCCATTGTAGACATTTGATAAGTGAACCAGAATATGGGAGATTCTCTCTTTCTCTAACTCTGCATCTCAAATTAAAAAAAAAAAATCTATCTATATAAATACAAATCTTAAGGAAAAAAATCGAAGTATTTAATGAAATAGAGATAGATGATATTTAAAAATTTTAATTTTAAAGCAGTAATTAAAAGTCTCCTACCAAAGTAAAGTCCAGGACTTAATGGCTTTCCTCTGAAATTTATAAAACATTTAAGTCAGAGCTAATTTCAATATTTTAAAAACTTTTCCAAAATTTTGAAGATGATGGATCTCTGCCAAATTCTTTTTATGAGGCCAGGATCACTCTGACACAAACCAGAGAAAGTCACAACACTCACAATAGAAGCTAGAGTGATATCCTTGATGAATATAGATGCAAAAATTCTCAACACAATACTAGAAAACTGAATCCAAAACTACATCAAAAAGATCATACATCAAGATCAAGTAAGATTTATTCCAGAGATGCAACATTGCTTCAACATTTGAAAATCAATAAGTGTCATAGAACAGTAAAGTGAACAAAATGCATATGATTATTTTAATCAATAGAGAGCATTTTACAAATTTCAACACCATTTGCAATGAAAACTCTCAGCTTATTTGGTATTGAGGGAACAAACCTCAAAATCACAAAGTCTATAAATGACAAACCAACAGCCATTTTACTGACCAGAGAAGAGCAGAAATCATTTCCCTTCAGATGTGGAACAGACAAAGATGTTTACTTGCAACACTCTTATTCAATATAGTACTGGAAGTATTAACAAGAGCAACTAGGGTGGAGAAAGAGATAAACGACATCGAAAATGGAAGGGCTGAATAAAAAATATTTGTGTTTGCAGATGGCATAATACTGTACATAGAAAAAACCTAACTATCATTAAAAAGCTTTTAAAAATTGATAAACCACCAATCAGGGAGAACATATGATATTTGTTCCTTTGGGACTGGCTTATTTCACTCAACACAATGTTTTGTAGATTCCTCCATTTTGTTGCAAATGACCGGATTTCATTGTTTTTTACTGCTGTATAGTATTCATATGTTCTCCCTGATTGGTGATAACTAACCGAGCACCAAAAAGGAAACCTGTTAAAGTGAAATGAACACTATGAGAAACGGTGACTTGATCAGCCTTCACCCTGACTGTTGATGAACAACTTAATATGTTATCCCTCTTAGTATTTTTTTGTTTGTTCTACTTAATACTTTTGGTTGAATTCTGTAATTAATACATAGTTATTCTTAAGTGTTGAAACTTAACTGAAAAGTGATCACTTAAATATAAGAGTGGGAATAAGAGAGGGAAGAGGTGTGCAATTCAGGACATGCTCAAGCTGACTTGCCACAAACGGTAGAGTTAGAAACATACCAGGGGATTCTAATTCAATCCCATCAAGGTGGCATGTACCAATGCCATCTCACTAGTCCAAGTGATCAATTTCTGTTCACAATTGATCATAATGAAAGGAATAAGAGTCAAAGGGATCACATAAACAAGACTAGTGTCTGCAAAAACTAACCGATAGAATCAAAAAGGGAGAGAATGATCCAACATGGGAAGTGAGATACACAGCAGACTCATAGAATGGCAGATGTCCTAAACAGCACTCTGGCCTCAGAATCAGCCCTTAAGACATGTGGATCTGGCTGAAAAGCCCATGAGAGTATTTCAGGCATGAAAGCCAAACACTCTGTAAAAAAAAAAAAAAAAAAAAAAAAAAAAAGACCTAAATGAAAGATCTCCGCGAGTGAGATCCCAGTGGAAAGAACAGGTCATCAAAGAAGAAGGAACCTTCTCTGAAGGGAGGAGAGAACTTCCACTTTGACTAAGACCTTGTCTAATATGATCAGAGTCGGTGAACTCAAAAGGTTTCCATAGCCTTGGCAACTCATGACAAGAGTCTAGGGTGATTACTGAGGCCATAAACAAGAGTGTCAATTTGTTAAGTCAACAACAGGAGTCACTGTGCACTTACTCCTCATATAGGATCTTTGTCCTTAATGTGCTGTACATTGTGATTTAATATATAACTAGTACTCAAACAGTATTTTTCACTTTGTGTTTCTATGTGGGTACAAACTGTTGAAATCTTTACTTAATATATGCTAAACTGATCTTCTGTATATAAAGATAATCGAAAATGAATCTTGATGTAAATGGAAGGGGAGAGGGAGGGGGAAAGGGGAGGGTTGAGGGTGGGAGGGAAGTTATAGAGTGGGGGAAGCCACTGTAATCCAAAAGCTGTACTTTGGAAATTCATATTCATTAAATAAAAGTTAAAAAAAAAACTGATAAACCAATTCAGAAAAGTCGCAAGCTACAAAATCAACTTTTACACACTAACAATGATCTCACTGAAATCAAAAAAGAAATCATATTCTCAATGCCTATCAAATATTCAATTTTTTTTCAAGAGTTATTATCATTTATTTGAAAGGCAGAGCTACAGGGGTAAGAGATGTGGGGAAAGACAGGGAGATAAATCTTCCATTCGCTGGTTCATGTCTCCAAATGGCCAAAATGGTTGGGGAGCCAGGAACCTGGAGCTTTTCCTGGGTCACACACATGGGTGCAGGGATCCAAGTAGTAGGGCCTTCTGCTGCTGTTTTCCCAGGCCATTTTCAAGGAGCTGGATCAGAAATAGAGCTCAGGGACTCGAACTGGCACTCAGATGGTTTGCCAGCATCACAGGTGATGGCTTTTCCCACTACACCACCATTCCAGTCTCCAAATATTCAAATCTTTAGGAATAAACTTAGTCAAAGAAGCGAAAAATCTCCATAATGGAAATTATCATCAAGGACACAGGGGGGAAAAAGTGAAAAGATATTCCTTGCTCAAGAATTGGAAAAAATAATATAGCTAAAATGTCTATGCTACCTAAAGCACAAATCAGTGTAATTCCTATCAAAACATCAATGGCGTTCTTTACAGAATTAGAAAAAAAAACCTAGAATTCATATAGAAATATGAAAGACACAGAATAGCTGAAGTGATCCTGAAAAAAGCTATGAAGAAGGCATCACAAAATCTGATTTCAAAGTTTACTATAAAGTAATAGTAATTGTAAGAGCATAATACTGGCATACAAGCCAGCACACAGATCAATGGAACAGAACAGAAATCCAAGAAATGAATCCACATACATTCACAAGTTGTTTTTTGACAAAGATGCCAAGAACATACACTGGACAAAGAATAGCCTTTTCAATAAATTGTGCTGGCAAAACTGGACATATATATGGTAAAGAATGAAATTAGATTCCCTGCCTCTCACCATATTAAAAAACTCAACTCCAGATGGAGCCATTTAGGTGCAAATACAGTGTTTCTGTCAAATTTTAACTTTTGTCTAAGAATTATTTACTCCTATTGTCTTAATGATTTTATGACTTTTAATATTGACTTTTAAAACATATGAGGGAAATTGAAATTTTTTTCATTTAATTATTGCTTATAGCCTTTATTTTCCTACTGAATTATGGTCTTTTTACTCTTTATATGTCAAACTCTTTATTTAGTGGAGTATCCTTTTGACTATAATGTAAATTAAAAATATGTTATCTTAAAAAATTATATACTAAATAAAGATGGATCAAAGATCTAAATGTAAGATTGGAATATCCAGCTCTGTGGTGTAGCAATGTAAGCCATGGCCTTCAGCGCCAGCATCCCAATGGACGTTTATTCAAGTCCTGGCTGCCCCACATCCTATCCAGTGCCCTGCTAATGTGCCTGGGAAAGCAGGATGGCCGCACTCAATTGGGAGACCCACAGGAAGTTCCTGGTTCCTGGCTTCAGCCTGACCCAGCCCCAGTCATTGTGGCCATTTGGAGAGTGAACCAGTGAATGGAAAATCTCTCTCTGTCTCTCCTTCTCTCCCTCTGTGACTCTGCCTGTCAAATGAATAAATGAATCTTTAAAAAAAAAAGGACTGAAAACTATGAAATTGCTAGAAGAAAACATGGGAGAAGTAGTTCAAGACATTAATTTAAGTGATGACTTCTTTGATAAGATCTACGAAATACAAACAATAAAAACAAAACCAGACAAACAGGATTACATCAAATTGCACAGCAAAGGAAGCGATCAATAGAATGAAGAGACATCTGACAGAATAAGAAAAAAATAATTAGAAGCTGCTTACCTAACAAAGGATTACTATCGAGAATATGTCAACAACTCAAAAAACTGTAAAACAACATCAAAAAGAAAAACAACCAGTCCAGCTAATTAATGGGCAAAGGACCTGAAAAGACAGTTCTCAAAGAAAGAAATACAAATGATCCACAAATATATGTATAAAGCCCTCAAGGAAACGGAAATTAAAACAACAGTGAAATATCACTGCACTCTGATGAGAATGCTATTTCAAAAAGACAAGGAATAACAAATATTGGTGAGGATATAGAGAAAGAAATTCTTACATTCTGTTAGTGAGGAGGTAAATTAGTGCAACCACTGTTGAAAATACTGTGGAGAAGAAATAAAAAGAATCATCAGAAATTACTACAAGGACCTGTATGCCAGCAAACAGGAAAACCTATCAGAAATGGATAGATTCCTGGACACATGCAATCTACCAAAATTGAACCATGAAGACATCGAAAACCTAAATAGACCCATAACTGAAACAGAAATTGAAACAGTAATAAAGGCCCTCCCAACAAAGAAAAGCCCAGGACCAGATGGATTCACTGCTGAAGTCTACCAGACATTTAAAGAAGAACTAATCCCATTTCTTCTCAAACTATTCAGAACAATCAAAAAAGAGGGAATCCTCCCAAATTCTTTCTATGAAGCCAACATCACCTTAATCCCTAAGCCAGAGAAAGATGCAGCACTGAAAGAAAATTACAGACCAATATCCCTGATAAACATAGACGCAAAAATCCTCAATAAAATTCTGGCCAATAGAATACAACAACACATCAGGAAAATCATCCACCCAGACCAAGTGGGATTCATCCCTGGTATGCAGGGATGGTTCAACATTCGCAAATCAATCAATGTGATTCACCACATTAACAGACTGCAGAAGAAAAACCATATGATTATCTCAATTGATGCAGAGAAAGCATTTGATAAAATTCAACACCCTTTCATGATGAAAACTCTAAGCAAATTGGGTATAGAAGGAACATTCCTCAATATAATCAAAGCAATTTATAAAAAACCCACAGCCAACATCCTATTGAATGGGGAAAAGTTGGAAGCATTTCCACTGAAATCTGGCACCAGGCAGGGATGCCCACTCTCACCACTGCTATTTAACATAGTTCTGGAAGTTTTAGCCAGAGCCATCAGACAAGAAAAAGAAATCAAAGGAATACAAATCAAGAAGGAAGAAGTCAAACTATCCCTCTTTGCAGACGATATGATTCTGTACTTAGAGGATCCAAAGAACTCTACTAAGAGACTATTGGAACTCATAGAGGAGTTTGGCAAAGTGGCAGGATATAAAATCAATGCACAAAAATCAACAGCCTTTGTATACACAAGCAATGCCATGAATGAGAAAGAACTGCTAAGATCAATCCCATTCACAATAGCTACAAAAACAATCAAATACCTTGGAATAAACTTAACCAAGGACGTTAAAGATCTCTACGATGAAAATTACAAAACCTTAAAGAAAGAAATAGAAGAGGATACCAAAAAATGGAAAAATCTTCCATGCTCATGGATTGGAAGAATCAACATCATCAAAATGTCCATTCTCCCAAAAGCAATTTATAGATTCAATGCAATCCCAATCAAGATACCAAAGACATTCTTCGCAGATCTAGAAAAAATGATGCTGAAATTCATATGGAGGCACAAGAGACCTCGAATAGCTAAAGCAATCTTGTACAACAAAAACAAAGCTGGAGGCATCACAATACCAGACTTCAGGACATACTACAGGGCAGTTGTAATCAAAACAGCATGGTACTGGTACAGAAACAGATGGATAGACCAATGGAACAGAATTGAAACACCAGAAATCAATCCAAACATCTACAGCCAACTTATATTTGATCAAGGATCTAAAACTAATTCCTGGAGCAAGGACAGTCTATTCAATAAATGGTGCTGGGAAAACTGGATTTCCACGTGCAGAAGCATGAAGCAAGACCCCTACCTTACACCTTACACAAAAATCCACTCAACGTGGATTAAAGACCTAAATCTACTTCCTGACACCATCAAGTTACTAGAGAACATTGGAGAAACCCTTCAAGATATTGGCACAGGCAAAGAATTTCTGGAAAAGACCCGGGAGGCACAGACAGTCAAAGCCAAAATCAACTATTGGGATTGCATCAAATTGAGAAGTTTCTGTACTGCAAAAGAAACAGTCAGGAGAGTGAAGAGACAACCGACAGAATGGGAAAAAATATTTGCAAACTATGCAACAGATAAAGGGTTAATAACCAGAATCTACAAAGAGATCAAGAAACTCCACAAAAACAAAACCAACAACCCACTTAAGAGATGGGCCAAGGACTTCAATAGACATTTTTCAAAAGAGGAAATCCAAATGGCCAACAGGCACATGAAAAAATGTTCAAGGTCACTAGCAATCAGGGAAATGCAAATCAAAAGCACAATGAGGTTTCACCTCACCCCGGTTAGAATGGCTCACATACAGAAATCTACCAACAACAGATGCTGGCGAGGATGTGGGGAAAAAGGGACACTAACCCACTGTTGGTGGGAATGCAAACTGGTCAAGCCACTATGGAAATCAGTCTGGAGATTCCTCAGAAACCTGAATATAACCCTACCGTTCGACCCAGCCATCCCACTCCTTGGAATTTACCCAAAGGAGTTTAAATGGATAAACAAAAAAGCGGTCTGCACCCTAATGTTTATTGCAGCACAATTCACAATAGCCAAGACCTGGAACCAACCTAAATGCCCATCAATGGTAGACTGGATAAAGAAATTATCGGATATGTACTCTTTAGAATACTATACCGCAGTAAGAAACAAGGAAATCCAGTCATTTGCAACAAAATGGAGGAATCTGGAACACATCATGCTGAGTGAAGTAAGCCAGTCCCAAAGGGACAAGTACCATATGTTCTACCTGATCGGTGACAACTGACTGAACACCAAAAAGGAAACCTCCTGAAGTGAAATGGACACTATGAGAAATGGTGACTTGATCAGCATAGCCCTGACTGCTAATGGACAACTTAATACATTATCCCTCATAGTATTTTTTTTTTGTCTGTTCTACTTAATACGAATGGTTTAATTCTGTAATTATCACACAGTTATTCTTAAGTGTTGAAATTTAACTGAAATGTGATCCCTGTTAAACATAAGAGTGGGAATAAGAGAGGGAAGAGATGTATAATTTGGGGCATGCTCAGGCTGACTTGCCCCAATTGGTAGAGTTGGAAACATACCAGGGGATTCCAATTCAATCCCATCAAGGTGGCATGTGCCAATGCCATCTCACTATTCCAAGTGATCAATTTCAGTTCACAATTGATCATAATGAAAGGACTAAGAGTCAAAGGGAGCACATAAACAAGTCTAGTATCTGCTAACACCAACCGATAGAATAAATAAAGGGGACAGTGATCCAACATGGGAAGTGAGACACTCAGCAGACTCATAGAATGGCGGATGTCCTAAATAGCACTCTGGCCTCAGAATCAGCCCTAAAGGCACTCGGATCCGGCTGAAAAGCCCATGAGAGTATTTCAGGCATGGAAAGCCAAGACACTCTGGCAAAAAGATCTCTGTGAGTGAGATCCCAGTGGAAAGAACAGGTCATCAAAGAGGGAGGTGCCTTTCTCTGAAGGGAGGAGAGAACCTCCACTTTGACTATGACCGTGTCTAAACAAGATAAGAGTCGGAGAACTCAAGGGGCTTCCATAGCCTTGGAAACTCATAACTGGTGCATGGGGAGATTACTGATGCCATAAACAGGAGTGTCAATTTGTAAAGTCAACAACAGGAGTCACTGTGCACTTACTCCTCATGTAGGATCTCTGTCCTTAGCGTGCTGTACACTGAGGCTTAATGCTATAATGAGTACTCAAACAGTATATTTCACTTTGTGTTTCTATGGGGGTGCAAACGATTGAAATCTTTACTTAATGTACACTAAACTGATCTTTTGTAAAAAAAAAAAAAAAAAAAAAAGAAATTATCAATTCCCAACTTGACTCTCACTGGGATTAAATATGACAATAGGTCTGATCTAATTTCATCATCATTTAAAAAAAATCATCTATTATTTTTCACTTTATGTTTCTGTGTGGGAGCAAACTGTTGAAATACTTACTTAAGGTATACTAAGCTGATCTTCTGTATATTAAGATAATCGAAAATGAATCTTGATGTGAATGAAAGGGGAGAGGGAGTGGGAAAGGGGAGGGTTGTGGGTGGGAGGGATGGTATGGGGGGGAAGCCATTGTAACACATGAGTCGTACTTTGGAAATTTATATTCATTAAATAAAAGATAAAAAAAAAAAGAAAATACTGTGGAGACATTGTAAGAATCAGGAAATGGAACTGTCATATGAGCCAGCAGTCCCATTACTAGATACATGCCCAAAAGACATGAACTCACTGTATCAGCGGAATATCTGCTCCACCATGTTTGGAGCAGCCCTGTTTGCATCAGCCAAGACATAGAATCAACCGAAGTGTCCATCAACAAATGAACGGGTAAAGAAAATGTAGTACATATACACAATGGTGTATGATTTAATCATGAAAACAATGAAATTCTGTTATTTGCAGCAAAATGTATGGAACTAGATAGTATTTTGTGGACTCAAATAAGCCAGACACAGATACAAATACCTCATGTTCTCACTTGTATGTGGGAGCTAATATTAAAAAACAAACAAATGAAATCCAATCTGAACATAGAATGTTGATTTTTAGAGGCTAGAAGATAGTGGAGGAGTAAATGTTTTCAAATTTAAAAATAGAGTAAGTTAGGTTTGGTTCATTAATTGTGACAAAACATTAGTTTGAGATCTTAATAGAGGAAATGACTGGCATATGGGATCTTTTTGTATTACAACCTCAAAATTATTGCTTTGCAAATTTAAAACTATTCTGAAATAAAATATTAAATACAAGTTTTTAAGAAATAGATCCAGGTAAAGAAAAAAATGCTAAGTGATTAAGCAAGTAGGGAAAAGATGTATTGATTGGATGGCAGACATGGTGTTACATGTTTTATTTATTTATATTTTTTGAGGTTCTTTTTTTTCAATTTTATCTAATGAATATAAATTTCCAAAGTACAGCTTATGGATTACAATGGCTTCCCCCCCATAACGTCCCTCCAACCCGCAACCCTCCCCTTTCCCAATCCCTCTCCCCTTCCATTCACATCAAGATTCATTTTCGATTCTCTTTATATACAGAAGATCAGTTTAGCATACATTAAGTAAAGATTTCAACAGTTTGCTCCCACACAGAAACATAAAGTGAAAAATACTGTTTGAGTACTAGTTATAGCATTAAATCACAATGTACAGCACACTAAGGACAGAGATCCTACATGAGGAGTAAGTGCACAGTGACTCCTGTTGTTGACTTAACAAATTGACACTCTTGTTTATGGCATCAGTAATCACCCTAGGCTCTTGTCATGACTTGCCAAGGCTATGGAAGCCCCCTGAGATCACTGACTCTGATCATATTTAGACAAGGTCTTAGTCAAAGTGGAAGTTCTCTCCTCCCTTCAGAGAAAAGTACCTCCTTCTTTGATGACCTGTTCTTTCCACTGGGATCTCACTCGCGGAGATCTTTCATTTAGGTGGTTTTTTTTTTTTTTTTTTTTTTTTTTTTTTTTTTTTTTTTCCCCAGAGTGTCTTGGCTTTCCATGCCTGAAATACTCTCATGGGCTTTTCAGCCAGAGCCGCGTGCCTTAATGGCTGATTCTGAGGCCAGAGTGCTGTTTAGGACATCTGCCATTCTATGGGTCTGCTGTGTATCTCACTTCCCATGTTGGATCATTCTCTCCCTTTTTGATTCTATCAGCTAGTATTTGCAGACACTAGTCTTGTTTATGTGATCCCTTTGGTTCTTAGTCCTATCATTATGATCAATTGTGAACAGAAATTGATCACTGGGACTAGTGAGATGGCATTGGTACATGCCACCTTGATGGGATTGAATTGGAATCCCCTGGTACGTTTCTAAGTCTACCGTTTGAGGTAATTCAGCTTGAGCATGTCCCGAATTGCACATCTCTTCCCTCTCTTATTCCCACTCTTATATTTAACAGCGATCACTTTTCAGTTAAGTTTCAGCACTTAAGAAGAATTGTGTATTGATTACAGTATTCAACCAACAGTATTAAGTAGAACAAACAAAAAAAAAATACTAAGAGAGATAACATATTAAGTTGCTCATCACCAGTCAGGGTGAGGGCTGATCAAGTCACTGTTACATGTTTTATAAGAATTATAAGTAATCCTCAAAACAAGCTTAAGAAATATACATTTTAAGCTCTATTATTTTGCTATTATCAGAAATTCCAACAAATCTTTGCAATAAGGAAGTCCATTATTACCCCTCAAACGTGGACTATCTAGAAGAAAATATAGTTTTAGTGTTAAGTAGATCAAACAACATTAGAAAATCACTATGGATATAAAATTTTCATCTCCACTCTCTTACTAACACTGTTCTCCTCTATCTAAAAGCTTTGGTAAAGACTCATAGTGCTTCCTTATTTGTGTACAGGGAAAGAAATATGTTCTTCAGTTCAACATTCTAAATGTTACTAAATGTATTCTGTTTGGCTTGGTTTGAATAACAGGCCAAATCTCAACTCTATTATTTTGGTTAGAAGAACAGAATGTTAACTGATCAAGTCAGCAAGGGCCTATAGCGAACTCTTTGGAGAACAAATGATTAGTCAAATAAAATTTGGATACATTCAGTTGAAAAGAATTAGGGAGAGGAGCTGTTTTGTATATAAGACATGCCTATCAGAATAATATCATGTATAATTAATAAATGAGAAAATAAAATTTATAAGAAGTCAAGACAGTTACTGTGTTTACCCAAAGCTGGAGCCAGTTTTGTAGTTGCTGTTTTACATAAGCTCAACTCCATAACACCCAAACTCATCAATAAGATTCTGGATTTTATATATTAACATGGATACTACATGCAGATCATTGTATAATGTTTTGTCCATTTGAATATTACCAGATTGGTTAACTGACTTTATCTGAGTTAGGTAGAAATCTTTAAAAATAAATGTAGTCATTTTAATTTCAGATTTTAAAATAAAAGTAATTTGACAATTATAGGATGTATTTAGCTGTGATATGCAAAGGATTATACCAGATTATTAAAGATAAAACATATATTAAGTATGATGGCGTCTACTCCCCAAATTTACTCCTATGCCTTTATACTCATACCACACCTTACACTATGAGGTAGAACTTATTTATCCTCTCCTTGAATCTGGATGGGTCTGTGGCATGACATTGGCCCACAGACTGTAGCAGAAATGACTCTAGAAACTCAAGCTGTAAGGCTACTGATGGAATCCACTTTCTACCTCTTAGGTGAGTAGTCACAGTATAAGGATCCTAAAACACATAGGGAGGTCACATGGAAAACTAACTTGTGCGTTCAGACTTGTAGGTTCTCTCTACCAACAACTAGCACCAAATAACAACAATATGAGAGAACCAAATTGAATATTCCAGGGCAAGTTTAAGTTGGCCCAATTGCATGTCATTCCACATCCATTTGACCTGGCCTAACCATTGTCTCATGGGGCCATAAAAACTGCCTAGCTCAGCCCAGTTACCTCATGTACTAATGAATTTAAACATATCATTGTTTTAAGTTTCCAAATTTTGTATGGCTTGTGACATAGCAATTAAAATGCAAATACATACATATATTTATATATATATATATATCTTAAATTGCTTATTAATTCACTGCTAAAACCCTCAGGTAAAATTTGCCTCCACGTCTGAATCCTATTCTAGACACAAGTTTTCTGCTTCTCATTGAATTAATTCACAATCTTGTTTGCTCTGCAGTTGTGTATCAGAACTAGTGTGAGAAGTAGAGAAAATTTTCAATCTCTCCTCAAACTGGAAAGAGTAAGAAATTTAAAGGAGACATACATTTATACTACTGTACTCACAGCTGTTTCCGTTTCTTGTAATTAATAAACAGATTAATGGAGAGATTCAATAAAGGAATACTCATTCTCCTGTGTGACTTGGGAAAATCA
This sequence comes from Oryctolagus cuniculus, assembly GCF_964237555.1. NCBI lineage: Eukaryota > Metazoa > Chordata > Mammalia > Lagomorpha > Leporidae > Oryctolagus > Oryctolagus cuniculus. The sequence goes on along the minus strand of NC_091432.1, from coordinate 27,313,243 downwards.
CCTGCAACCATTGTTCAGAAGTTTATAGTATTTTTTTTTCCAATTGTGACATTGGGTTTCTTTCTGAAACTTCATAAACTACTTCAACTTGAGATTAAAAGGTGAGATTCTGAGGCAAAAATCATTTTGAAGATATTTTTCTGTAGCAGAAAAACTTTGTTTTTAGTACTATGGACAATTTATCCTCCTTGTCTTCACCATTCTCTATTTCCAAGAATTTGTTGCCCATGCTACATTAATGTTTGGAGGTTTATATTTCAGCAGCATATATTAAGTTTTGAGGCTGAATGAAATAATTAATGTCAGGCTATTATAAATTACCTGACTCCACCTTTTTCATCTTTAATTTTTCTGACCTATATAAAGTTAATAAAGATGCCAGAACTGATTAGGAGAGAAGGCATTAGGCATGATGGTCTGAAAGCCACTCACCGTGTCTGACATACAATTTACTGTTTTTAGTACTCAATTTATTTTTAAAGTAGCACAATCTGTAGTGCACAGAAATACAAACTTCAAATTATACTTTTCCAAGTGAACTTGTTTTTATACTTTCAGGAATAACATTTAAAAAAATTGAAGAAGCCAATTAGATTAGATTGGGATAAGTATTGCTTCAATCACAGACTAATTTCTCAATAGCCTTGTCACAGTATATACCATCCTGTGTAACACTCATCATCTCTAAGCAAAACATAATTTTGACCTCTATTGGTCAAGAAACTCTAGTACTATAAAAACAAATTTATTGACCAGCTTATTATACAAAACTTCTATTATCAAAATACATAAAGCAAATAATAAGGGAATCCAAATAATACGTTCTACATGTCCCTGAACTTTGTGTTAAATGTGAAACAAAATAAATTCATTTAGGCAATGATTTTTTATATCTTGATTATCTCATTCACTGTGAAGAACATTTAAACTTCCCCACATTTAATCTTCAGAGTATGCAATACTCTAATAATGTTGACATTTGCTACTCATAAAAAGGACTATAGAGGCTGGCACTGTGGTGCAGTGAGTTAGTCCACTGCTTGCAATGCTGACATATCATACTAGAGCATCAAAATCCTGGCTGCTCTGCCTCTGACCCAGTTCCCTGTTAATGTGCCTGGAAAAGCAGCAGATATCTCAAGTCCTTGGACCCCTACTAACCATGTAGGTAACCTGGATGGAATTCCTGAGCCGTTAGGCCATTGTGTCCATTAGAAGAATGAGTCAGTGGATGGAAAATATCTTTGCTTCTCTCTCTCTCTCTCTCTCTCTCTCTGCATGCGTGTGTGTTCCTGTGCATGTGTGTGTCACTCTGCCTTTCAAATAAATAAATAAATAAATATTTGAAAAGAAGGGCATTACTCCAGCAAATAATAGAAATCAGCAATCAGTAACAGCTGGAGAAATAATTTGGTTTACTTTTCTTAATTTTCTTATTTTATTTAGTTTCATTGTATTTGAAAGAAGAAACATGGGGATAGAGATAGACAGAGACATAGGAAGAGAGGGAGATCCCATACATTGGTTAATTTCCTAAATGCCCAATACAGTCAGAGGTTGGCCAGACCAAAAGCCAGTAGCCCAGAATGAATCTCCACATGGTTGGCAGAGATCCAACTACTTGTGGCATCACATGCTGCTTCCCGGGGTACACATTAGCAGGAACTGGGAATTTGAAGCAGTGCTGAGACTCTAATCCAGACACTCCAAAATGGAATGCAGAAGTTCCATGTTGTGTTTTTACTGCTGCACGAAACAATTAATTCACATTTTGTTTTTAATATTATTTAAATGGAGATAAATATCAAAGCAGAAATCCAACAGTACACTAATCTTAGAGGTAAATTGCGAAATCTTGTTCTCATTTGCAAATAATTTCCAGTTATGATTTCATGTTTAAGTTTTCTTTGAGGATCTTATGTTAAATTTGAAAGTTCTATATAAAGGTAATTGTTGAAAACTGAGGGTATAGAAAGATGTTTCTCAAGTATCTTATATGTGTGATCCCTTCTGCAGGGCACTGGAGACACAATGATCATGATTCACAACAAGCATCAGGATTAGGGTGAGGCACATAAGTCCCCTCTCAGGGTATGGTGTGTTTTGTTTTTGTTTTGTTTTGTGTTGTTTTGTTTTTTTGACAGGCAGAGTGGACCTTGAGAGAGAGAGACAGAGAAAGGTTCACCCTCCAATGGCTGCCGCGGCCAGCGCACTGCGCTGATCCGAAGCCAGGAGCCAGGTGCCTTTCCTGGTCTCCCATGTGGGTGCAGGGCCCAAGCACTTGGGCCATCTCCCACTGAAACTCCCCGGCCACAGCAGAGAGCTAGCCTGGAAGAGGGGCAACCAGGACAGAATCCAGCGCTCCGACCGGGACTAGAACCCGGTGTGCCGGCACCGCAAAGTGGAAGGATTAGCCTATTGTAGCCGCGGTGCTGGCCAGGGTATGGTGTTTTAAGAGGCACCAAAAATGCAAGTGCTGAAGATAATGAATAGTGAATGTGGTATACATATAGTATAAAAATATACATATAGTATAAAAATAACTAATGCAAATCTCAAATATTCCATAACAACAGGATCTGGTTTTTCCTTTCATGCCAGGCTCCAATAGGGCTTAGCGTACTGCTCACTTCCTGTGCTTCCAAGGGACCGGACTAAGGGGAAACAAAGGAAAGCACAAGTAAGTAGGGAGTATAGAGTCACATAGGAAATATATACTTCTATCTGGTACAGGCCTGAGATTCAACGATGCCTCCCCAGAATAAATATCCTAGCCACTGCTGCAGTCGCTGCTGTAGGTGCAAACTGAAATTTTAGTATATAGTAAATTGATCTTCTGTATATATATCTTAGTATATACTAAGTTGATCTTCTATATATAAAGATAATTAAAAATGAATCTTAATGAAGAATGGTATGGGAGAGGGAGTAGGAGATGGGAGGGATGTGGGTGGGAGGGTGGTTATGGGGGGGGGGGACTGCTATAATCCAAAAGTTGTACTTTTGAAATTTATATTTATAAAATAAAGGTTTTTTAAAAAGGTTTAAAAATTAATTTCATGCAGCATTGTGATGTTGCAGGTTAAACCTTTGTCTGGGACACAAGCATTCTATATGAGTTCTGGTTTTAGTCTTAGCTGCTCCACTGACAACTCTTCTCTCTGCTAATGCAACTGGGAAAACAGCCATAAAAGCTTCCAAGTACCTGATCTCCTGCCACTCATGTGGAGAGCCATATGGAGTTCCAGGCACCTGGCTTTGGCCTGGCCTAGCCCAGACCATTGTGGTCATTTGAGGAGTAAACCAGCAGAAGGAAGATCTCTTTCTCTGTCTCTCCCTCTCTCTATAACTCTGCCTTTCAAGTAAATAAAATAAATATTAGAAAAATTACTTTCATGCAAAGAAGCATCTGATACTCACATCTACCCACAGAGAGTACCTAAATATTATTCCTTCTACAAATATTTTCTCTATTCTTCTTGTTATTCTTCTTCTTATTATTATTTTGTTAATTATTCAAGAAAAAGGAGCTAATTGTTTCTAATTTGAATTTTATGTGTTTCTATCTAATTAGCAGTTAAAGAATTTTTGCAAACTTAATGAGTCTTTATTTTCTTCATCTGTGTCTGTTACTTGTTTACAAATCAGCATACATTCAAAAATGCTGTTTTCAGTGAGTTGTCTGACCTAACAAGCACTGAACACTTTTTCATCTCATTTCTCTGAAACCTCCAGCGTTTTGGTGCTGACATATTGCTAATGTAAGGAAATATGACTTTATTCTGCTGACTACTAATTAATCTTTATAATTATATCATCTCCCAAGCATAATCAAAATCAGATGTGAGAAGTTGTTACTAAGATATAAGAAACATCTTTATCTGCATGAATGCTTCACTCGCAGAAAAGTCTACAACTGAAGCCCGACTTTGAGATGAGTGATTGACTGGTAATTAGTGTTCTCAAATTAGGAAGAAATTAAGGGAGAGATAATTAATTTGCATGTACATTTCACATTGTTTCAATAAGAAAATATTTTAATGTTAAAGAGAATTACTTGATTATTATATTTTAGTTAAAGCTAGAAAATTCTCAACACTTGTATCATATACTAGGTGGCTTAAAACAACGCAAATTTAGTCTAAGTTCTAGATGCCAAAAATACAAAATCAGGAAAAAAAAATGTTGGTTCCTTCTGAATGTTCTGGGGGAAAATCATTTGCATGCCTCTCTTCTGGCTTTTTGGCCCATGACATTTTTGGTGTTATGTGGCTTGTAGCTGCAAAACTCCAGTCTCTGTCTCTGTCTCCACAGGACCTTCCTGTTGCTTTCTTGTGTCGAATATCTAGAGATTTACTCTAATAAGGGCAGTAATCACTGGCTTTTAGTCCATCCCAAATCCATCTCATTTCAAGACCCTTAAGTTAACTATATCTCCAAAGGTTGTATTTCCAAATAAGATTATATTCTAAATACCAAGGATTAGAACATGAACATAGTTTTTGTGAGGGAACCACAATTCAATCCACAAGATGCATTTAATATTTTTGTTAATAATGATAAAAAGAGCATTACTATATTTTATAAAATTATAAAAATACAAATAGCAGTCAATATACTTATAAGATTGTATAAAGGAGGAGCCAAGATGGCAGAATAGGGAGGAAGCTTACTGATAGTCTGGGAGAAGACAGATTAATAAAAGTGATAGTGTAGTCTCAGGGAAGAATTAGGGGAAAAATGGCAGAGGAAACTCTTCCGGAATTAGAGGGACATGGTGGATCTACATGGAGGGCACAGGAACCCATGGCTCGGAACCCCAGTTGCCAAGAGGCTCTGCACCAGTACTGGAAAGAGAGGTGAGATAAAACCACAGTAGCACGAGGCACTGGTGGTAGCAGTAGCAGTAGCAGGAAGAGCCTAGAGGGAACGAGGCTTGAAGCCCCATGGAGGAAAATACTCCAGCCTTACTAGAGGAGAGTAAAAATAAAAGGGACAGTACGGACACGATTCTCTCTCTCCAATCACCTTACAAAAGCCTAGGAGACAATAGAGCAGGCACCATTTTGGACATATGTACAGCTGCACCAGCTCAGGGCTATGCCCAGCACAAGCCAAGCAGAAAAACCTGAATCTGGTGGGGAGTAATAACAGAAGACTAATATCTAGTAAATGTGTGGAGCTTATGAACTGGGACTGTGAAAAAACACAAACAAAACAATGGAAGATGTGTGGGAGAACTCATGGTGTGGCTGAGACTTGAGTAGTCTCGATGGGAGACATCAGAAGCAAGGGCTGCCCTGGCTACCTGGTGAGAGACACTGCAGGGGAATCTGAGCTTACACTGAGGACTGCCCAGATCCTTTGTGTGGTCCTTGGGACAGAGCAAAAGAATATTATACCCACTGGAGCTAGTGCTCAGGCACTTCGCTTCTGATTAAAAAGAGAGAGAGAGATTTACTATGCCAAACCTGAGTGTATCACCACAGGCACACTCTTAACCCTGAAGAACTGAACAGAGCTCTCTGGCTACATCCACCACAAGCCTCTAGAGAGTCACTGAAAGCAGATAGTCCAATTATAAATGCCAAACAACAAACACAACAACTGAGGAAACAAGAACAAGGAAAATAACATGACGCTCCCAAAAGAACATCACATATCAATACAAGATTATGAAGACATGAAGACAATGAGATAGAAGAAATGCAAGAAATGGAACTCAAAAAATTTATGATAAGAATATTTAGAAGTCACCAAAACAAATACATGAACTACTGAAATGCATGCAGGACATGAAAGAAAATCTTTCTCATGAAAATGAAATCTTAAGGAGGAATCAAAATGAAATGAAGAATTTAATAGAACATGAAATTGAGATATTGAAAATAAATCAAAATGAAATGAAGAATTCAATAGAACAAATAAAAAACACACTTGAGAGCTTAAAAACAGAATCAGTGAGGCAGAAGAGAGAATATCGGACTTAGAAGGCAGAGCACAGGAAAGTATACAGTCAAACCAAAGACAAGAAGAGGAAATTAGAAATCTAAAAAATATTGTTGGGAATCTATATGATACTATTAAAAAAAACCCTAACATTTGCGTTCCTGGAGTTCCTGAAGACATGAAGTGAGGAAGTCTTAGAAGGCCTTTTAAGTAAGATACTAGGAAAAAACTTCACAGGTTTGGAGATAGAAAGAGACATCCAGTACAGTAATGCACAAAGAACTCCCAATAAACAAGACCAGAAGAGATCCTCAAATGACACATTGTAATCAGACTCACCACAGTGAATCATAAAAAAAGATTCTAAGATGTGCAACAGAGAAATGCAAGATTACTCTCAGAGGATCTCCAATTAGGCTCATAGCAGACTTCTCATGAGAAACCCTACATGCTAGGAGGGAATGGCAAGATATAGCCCAAGTACTAAGAGAAAAAAAAAACTGCCATCCCAGAATATTATATCCTGCAAAACTCTCATTTGTGAATGAAGGTGAAATAAAGACCTTTCACAGCAAACAGAAATTGAAAAATTTGTCACACTCATGAAACCATGCAAAAGGTGCTTAAAGATATGTTACACACAGAAACACAGAAACACGGTCATCAATATCGAAGAAGGTAAAGGGAGAAAATCTCTCAGTAAAAGATCACAGGAAGTTCAAAGTATATATTAGAGGGGCCAGCACTGTGGTGCAGCAGGTTAACGCCCTTGCCTGAAGTGCCGGTATCTCATATGGGCACTGGTTTGCCCCAGCTGCTCCTCTTCTGATTCAGCTCACTTCTGTGTTCTGGGATATCAGTGAAAGAAGGCCCAAGTCCTTGGGCCCCTATAACCAGATGGGAGACCCGGAAGAAGTTCCTGATTCCTGGCTTCGGATTGGTGCAGCTTTGGCCATTGCCGCCATCTGCTGAGTGAACCAGCAGATAGAAGACCTTTCTCTCTGTGTCTACCTCTCTCTGTAACTCTGTCTTCCAAGTAAATACAATGAATCTTAAAAAAAAGTATATATTAGAAATATCTTTGGAAAACTGGCAGGGCAAAGTCACTACATATCAATAGTCACATTGAATGTAAATGGATCAATACTCCAGATAAAAGACACAGACTGGCTGAATGGTTAAAAAACAAAACCCATCTATTTGCTGCTTACAAGAAACACATCTCTCCTACAAAGGAGCACGCAGACTGAAAGTGAAAGTCTGGAAAAAGATATTCCATGCCAACGGAAACTAAAAAAAGCTGGTATAGCTATATTAATATGAGACAAAATAAACTTTAACACAAAAACTGTTAAGAGAGTCAAAGAGGGGCACTATATAATGATTAAGGGATAAATTCAAAAGGAATATGTAACTATTATAAATGTATATACACCTAATTGCAGGCACCAGGTTATTTAAAAGACATGTTAAGGAACTTAAAGGGAGACTTAGACTCCAAACAATAGTATGGGGGACTTCAATACTCTACTTTCAGAAATTGATAGATCAATCAGACAGAAAATCAACAAGGAAACAGCAGATTTAATTGACACTATAGCCCAAATGGATCTATCAGATATCTACAGAACTTTTCATCCCTACACTTGAAGAATACACATTCTTCTCAGCAGTGCATGGAACTTTCCTCACAACAATCATGACAATTTATGAAGAACCCACGCCCAGCATTCTGTTGAATGGGGAAAAGTTGGAAGCATTTCCACTGAGATCTGGTACCAGACAGGGATGCCCACTCTACCATTGCTATTCAGCATGGTACTGGAAATTTAGCTGGAGGTATTAGGCAAGAAAAAGAAATTAAAGGGATACAAATTGGGAACAAAGAAGTCAAACTATCCCTCTTTGCAGATGATATGATTCTTTATTTAGGGGATCCAAAGAACTGTACTAAGAGAATATTGGAACTCACAGAAGAGTTTGGCAAATTAGCAGGATATAAAATCGATGCACAAAAATCAACAGCCTTTGTATACACAGGCAATGCAATGGCTGAGAAAGAACTTTTGGGATCAATCCCAATCACAATAGCTACAAAAACAATCAAATACCTTGGAATGAACTTGACCAGGGTTGTCGGGGATCTCTATGTTGAGAATTGCAGAACCTTGGGGAAAGAAATGAAAGAGGATACCAAGGGATGGAAAAGTCTTCCAAGCCCATGTATTGGAAGAATCGATATTATCAAAATGTCCATTCCCCCAAAAGCAATTTATAGATTCAATGCAATATCAATCAAGATACCAAAGACATTCTCCTCAGATCTAGAATAAATGATGCTGAAATTCATATGGAGGCACAGGAGACCTCGATAGCTAAATCAATACTGTACAACAAGGATGGGGCAGGAGGCATCACACTGACAGATTTCAAGACTTACTGCAGGGTAGTTATATTCAAAACAGCATGGTTCTGTTATAGAAGCAGATGGATGGATCAGTGGAGCAGGATAGAAACACCAGAGATCAATCCAAACATCCACAGCCAACTTATATTTGATCAAGGATCTAAAACCAATTTCTGAAACAAGGACAGTTTATTTAACAAATGGTACTGGGAAAACTGGATTTCCACATGCAGAAGCATGAAGCAAGACCCCTACCTTATACCTTACACAAAAGTCCACTCAACATGTATTAAAGGTCCAAGCCTATGACCCAACACCATCAAATTATTAGACAACATCAGAAAAACCTTGCAAGATACAGATAAAGGCAAAGATTTCTTAGAAAAACCCCAGAGGCACAGGCAGTCAAAACCAGGATTAACAATTGGGAATACATCAACAATCGGGATTTCATCAAATGAGAAGTTTAGGTACTGCAAAAGAAACAACCAGGAAAGTCAGAGGCAACTGACAGAATGGGAAAAAAATATTTGCAAATTATGAAACTGATAAAGGGTTAATAACCAGAATCTACAAAGAGATCAAGAAACTCCACAACAACAAACAAACAACCCACTTAAGAGATGGGCCAAGGGTTGGCGCCGCGGCTCAACAGGCTAATCCTCCGCCTAGTGGCACCAGCACACCAGGTTCTAGTCCCGGTCCAGGTGCCAGATTCTGTCCCGGTTGCCCCTCTTCTAGGCCAGCTCTCTGCTATGGCCCGGGAGTGCAGTGGAGGATGGCCTAAGTCCTTGGGTCCTGCCAGGATAAGTACCTGGCGCCATCGGATCAGTGCGGTTCACCCGGCCGCAGCGCGTCAGCTGCGGCAGCCATTGGAGGGTGAACCAACGGCAAAGAAAGACCTTTCTCTCTGTCTCTTTCTCTCACTGTCCACTCTGCCTGTAAAAAAAAAAAAAAAAAAGAGAGAGAGAGAGAGAGAGAGAGAGAGAGTGATGGGCCAAGGACATACAAATTTTTCTAAAGAAGAAATCCAAATGGAAAAATGTTCAGGATCACTAGCAATCAGGGAAATGCAAATCAAAATCACAATGAGGTTTCACCTTACCCTGGTTAGAAGGGCTCACATACAGAAATCTACCAACAACAGATGCTGGCAAGGATGTGGGGAAAAAGGGACACTATTCCACTCTTGGTGGGAATGCAAACTGGTAAAGCCACTGTAGAATAGTTTGGAGATTTCTCAGAAACCTGAATGTAGCCCTGCCATATGACCCAGCCATCCCACTCCTTGGAATTTATCCAAAGGAAATTAAATTGACAAATAAAAGAGCTGTCTGCACTTTAATGTTTATTGTAAATCAATTCACAGTAGCTAAAACATGGAATCAACCTAAAGGCCCATAAACAGTAGACTGGATAAAGAAATTATGATATATGTACTCTAGAGAATACTACACAGCAATAAAAAAAAATGAAATCCGGTAATTTGCAACAAAATGGAGGAATGTGGAAAACATCATGTTGAGTGAAATGAGCCTGTCCCAAAGGTACAAATATCATATGTTCTTCCTGACCAGTGACAACTAACTGAACACCTAAAAGGAAACCTACTGATGTGAAATGGGCACTATGAGAAACAACGACTTGATCATCCCTTGTCCTGACTGTCGAGGATCAACTTACTATTTTAGTCCCTTGAGTATTTTTTTTTTTTGTTCTACTTAATACCATTGGTTGAACTCTTTAATTAACACACAATTATTCTTAGTTGTTTAAATTTAACTGAAAAGTGATCCTGGTTAAATATAAGAGTGGAAATAAGAGAGAGAGGGGATGTACAATTTGGGACATGCTCAATCGGACTTGTCCCAAATGGTGGAGTTAGAAACGTGCCAGGGGATTCCAAATCAACCCATCAAGGTGGCATGTACCAATGCTATCTTACTAGTCAAAGTGATCAGTTTTAGTTCCTAACTGATCATAAAGATAGGATTAAGTGTCAAAGGGATCAAATAAACAACACTAGTGTCTGCTAATAATAACTGATAGAATTAAAAAGGAGAGAACGATCCAACATAGGAAGCAGGATACACAGCAGACTCACAGAATGGCAAATGTCCTAAAAAGCACCCTGGCCTCAAAATCAGCCCTTAAAGCATTTGGATCCAGCTAAAAAGCCCATGAGAGTTTCGCAAGCATGGAAAGCCGAGACACTGTGGCCAAAAAAGAAATGACCTAAATGAAAGATTTCTGTGAGTGAGATCCCAGCAAAAAGAATGGGCCATCAAGGAAGGGGGTACCTTTCTCTGAAGGGAAGAGAGAACTTCCACTTTGATTATGGCCTTTTCTAAATAAGGTCAGAGTTTGTGAACTCAAGAGGCTTCCATAACCTTGGCAGCTCATGACAAGAGCCTCAGGTGATTAATGATGTCATAAATAAGAGTGTCAATTGTTAAATCAACAACAGGATCTCTGTCCTTAATGTGTTGTACTATGCAAATTAACGGTAAAACTACTACACAGTACTTTATACTTTGTGTATCTGTGTGGGTGCAAACTGATGAAATCATATTATATACAAAGTTGATCTATATAAAGATAATTGAAAATGAATCTTGATGAGGAATGGGATGGGTGAGGAAGTGGGATATGGGATGGTTGCAGGTGGGAGCGATGTGGTGGGAAAAGCTGCTATAATCCAAAAGTTGTACTTTTGAAATTTATATTTATTAAATAAAAATTTAAAAAAATAAAAAACAAACAAAAGAAGATGTATTAGTATCCTTAAGTCACAGAATGACTCCGTATAAAAGATTGAAAATGTCAGCAAGGCAACTATTTAAAAGAACTGCATCAGAGAAGAAAAACAAGATCTTGATTTGTTTTATTTTGTATTTTATTTCAATGACCTATTATTGGTATTAATTGTTAAATGTCACAAATCAGATGGCAATAAATTATACCAATTAATAAAGAGAAAATTTACTTTTGTTTCTTTTTGCATTATCCAAACAAATGCAAAGAGTTTTCAGACAAGACAGTAGGCCTTTTGATTAAGGAGCAAAAGGTTGACATTTTGCAGGATATACCACTTAACTACCAAGAGAAAGAGTGGATTTGCTGCCTTATTTTTGCAGCAAAACTCATAACCTTTTATAACTGTTCTTTCCTATATTGTCACCTTATCTGTCTCCAATCATGTTTGATATTTAGGTTCAGCCATGCAGAACTAACAGTTATTGAGGGGAGAATGTGTACCAGCCAAGAATCCATTCAGTTAAACAGGGACATGACTAGTATACCTGAAAAGTAAAAAGTCAGGGAATTGAAATTCATTGATAGATGAAAATTCTTAAAGCCCATTCCCATAGTGACTTCAAAGCTTATGCATATTGAGTTATTTTGATATATCTCTTTACTCAGACAACAAGTCTATTCATTGGCTACTGACTGCTTGCTTTCCGAATCCAACTGTGGTTTAAGTAGCTCAGTATCTTAACTGTATTAACATTTTCATGATTATGATAATAGAAGGAACATTTTTTTATGAGAGAGCACATTTAATTGAAACATTTGACAAGTGGTTCAGTGTAGGAAAGGTTATAAAAAGGCTTTTAATTCATTTGAATAACTGAAAAAGACCCTTCCAACATTTTTTAGGTGGAAGAATTACTGTAGGAAAAACTGTGAATATGAAGAAGAAAGAAACTGATAATAACATTGGTTAATCACAAAAGAAAAGGAGAAATTTTCATGAAAAACTCTGTCAGGTGGTCGACTCAGCACTGGTACTTATTTGACTAGTTTGACACATGCTCAAAGATCAGATATTGAAAACCTATTAGAAGAAAACAAATAACATTCAAATTTACTTCGGAGTAAACCTTCAAGTTTACTTCAGAGCATATTTGTCAGTTCTTGCCAAGGCAATCTGTATGTCTTAGGATAATAATTGTGTCATCTAGAGAAAAAAGAACAGCTAAATTCAACTCAAGTAAATTCAGTGGCCATTGAAAAAGCAGTAATTATGTTTGGAAGTGTGGTTACTATCCACTACTAACCTCTTTCCTTGTTCACTAATCACTTCAGTTACAGGAGCTCCCTAGGCCTGTCTTCTGAGGCCTAGCAATTAATTTAAAATTATTCATTAAGTAGCAACAATGTGTGTGGAGTTTCTAAGGTGTTTTGAGGCTGCAAAATGAGTTAGAAATAAATCCATTTCCAGAAGTGTTTCTAATTTTGATAGACAATTAAAAGATACGAAAAAATAATTATAGCACAATACAGAGATTATGAAATATCCTAAGAAAGGCACAGAAATCAATTAGCAGTAGATTTCAAAAAATTTGGTTATTTCCTCTTCTTAATAATTAAATGAGGTGGCTGGCAGTGTTGTGTTGCAGAGTGTTAAGTGCCACTATAGATGGCGGCATCCTGTATAAGCACTAACCCAGCTCCCTGATAATGTGCCTGGGAAAGCAATAAAGGATGCTCCCAGTATTTGGGCCTCTGTCACCCATGTGGAAGACGAAGATGAAGCCTAGTCTCCTGGTTTTTGGCCACTTAGGAAGTAAACCAGCAGCTGGAAGACCTCTCTGTCTCTTTCACTTTCTCCTCCCACTGCCCCATCAGTATCTCCCTCTCCTTTATTCTACACTCTAATCCTAACAATTCTTTCACTTTACACTATAAAGTACAGACACAAGGTCATCTAAAATAGTAATTTCCAAAATGGGAATTTTATATTACTAACTGTTCAATAAAAGAAAGAAAAAAAAAGCAATGTGTATGTTGCAAGGTCACCAGCAAGACCAGCATGAGTGGCAGGTGCAGATGGGGAGGTTCCGTGATGGCCTTACAGAGCAGGCTCTCAGCTCACTCACCTATTTCAGGGAATAAGAGGGCCATGGAGTGGGGCAGTGCATGAGTACACAGAAAAGACAGAATCATTCATGGTGATCCCTGTTACCTAACAGCAGGTGGCTACAGGTCAGTTTGCCCCTTCCTGAAAGGAACAGCTCAGTAGCAGCAGGGCTATGAGCAGGTCACAGCCTGGCCCCAGGTTTCCTATGAAAGGGTAAAACACTCCCAGGCTGGACTGCACTGCGCTCACTTGAAGCCTCTCTTGTCTCTGCTGATTTTTCCACAGAAAGGACTTTCAGGAACCGGAAATGGGTGAGCATTCTAGTCATAAAACTGGAGGACATCTTTGTAGGCACAACCCCTAGGCAACAATATTTCTGAAGGCAGAACTTGGTCTGCAGGGGAAATGCCTCAATTATTGCCTTAGAAGATTGCCTAAGTGAGGAATATTCTTTCCTGCTGATCCTTTTGTGACTCAAAAATCTATGAAACTTAGTTAGAAGGGATATAAGGGGTCATGAGTTTTGGTGGTCCTGTTTATAGGGAAGAGTTGGAGCTGGAGCAGCCTCTGTGGCTATGATAATAAGGTTAATGAGACCATTGATGCCCAGGGATCTTGGATTTCAGGCAGCAAGACATTACCCTCATCTGTATGGGTGACAGCACTACATGGGAGGCAGTAGAATCATTCTCTGAGGAGAGCTGAGTTGCCAGACAGGTAGTCTGGGCCAGGAGGCCAGCTCAGCAGAAGCAGTGATCTTCTGGACATCAATTAGTGTGCCACCCATATGTTCAGTGCCCTCTCACCATCATGTGGATTCTCACACTCCACATTGCCATAGCCTTTGGATAGATGGGGATGCACTCTATCAACAGGTTTGAGATTCCCAAATAGGTGGACGCCAAGGAGGAGCTGGAACTGCTCCTTGAGCCTGTGTTGATGTTAGGAGTCAGACAGGCTAATAGGCAGTCAGGGTGGGCCCATGGAAATTAAGGGTGCAAGGCCGGCGCCACGGCTCAATAGGCTAATCCTCCTCCTGCAGCACCAGCACACAGGGTTCTATTCCCAGTCGGAGTGCCACCTTCTGTCCCGGTTGCTCCTCTTCCAGGCCAGCTCTCTGCTGTGGCTTGGGAGTGCAGCGGAGGATGGCCCAAGTGCTTGGGCCCTGCACCCGCATGGGAGACCAGGAGAAGCACCTGGCTCCTGGCTTCAGATCAGTGCGGTGCATTGGCCGCAGCATGCTGGCCACAGTGGACACTGAGGGGTGAACCAACAGAAAAAGGAAGACATTTCTCTCTGTCTCTCACTATCCACTCTTCCTGTCCAAAAAAAAAAAAAAAGAAGAAAAGAAAAGAAAAGAAATAAATTGAGGGTGCTAAATGCTTTATTCCCCCAAAAGTGTCCTTTAACAAGATTAAAAGTGGCTGCCCCCTTCCTTTGGAGCTTTCAACTTATTATGAGAATAGCAAGGGAGTGATGACTCCACCCTTCTGAGCTCCCAGATTACTATAAAACAAATTAGGTATACCACCATTCTGATGGCTCTTTTGTTTTACCATGAGCAAGCCAGACAGGGTTCAAAGATTGCAAATCAGGTCTTTTGAGGTTTATGTCCTTGTCTTGTAACTGAATGCCAACATGATTGTCAAGTTTTTTTTTTCCCCCAAAAAAATTCTGCTTAAAAGCCCAGTGCCACCAGCCCCTTCAGGTTTTTCCTCTCTTGGAGCCCCCCTCCAAGACACTCTGGCTTGAGGTCTCTGACTTAAATCAATTTTGCTTTTCTCTTTGCCTTGTCTGCTTGGAACTTCTTCCATGTGAGACAAAGAACCGGGATAATAGTTTCTGCACCGCCACTTCACCCAGAACACTGGTGCTGGAACTTGAGCTTCGGCTGGAGCTGGAGCAAGAACTGGTGCTACTGCTACCACTGTAAGCACTGTGTTGCTTTCCCACTTTATCCCTTCCACAGCCTCTCTCACAGAGAAGGTAAAAGTGATATAGGCAGGCAGATGGGATTAAATTGATTAGATTTTTTGTGAGCTGTAGACCACGCCTTCACCTTTTCCCCTTTTGTGATCTCACATCCCTACCTGACCTCACATGTATGCCCACCTGCCAATCAGACTGTGTAATCACTCCCCGGTGGCCCCAAGCTCTACTGCCCACGTGCTTTCTCTCCTTTGCAGCCTCTGGTCTGCTCCCTGGAAAAGACTGGCAAACTTCTAAGCTCCTTCTCCCTCTTATAAAGCCCTCACTTTCCTGTGTATTTCTCTAAGTAAATGTTAAACTGTACCATGTTGCCTGTTTCATTTATAAGCAGCTGATATTTAGAATTCTTACCTAAGTATACAGTAAGAACTCTTTGAAATATTAATATAAAATAATTAATAATTTTGAGTAAAAGTCCCTGATATCAAAAGGAGCCAATATAATTTGTTTCTACTCTTTCCAAACTTAAGAAACAGGAAGGCTGACATACAGGTTTCACATGCAGGATGGTTACTGTTTATTTGCAAATAAAGTTATGTTTAATATGATATATATTGAAATATTTTAGGTGCAGCTATTACTCCAGAGGGGCTAACTTTATGAGATGGCATTCTTCTTGAACTCAATCGATGGTGCAGTTATTTTAGTACTGACATACTTCAGTACAAATAAATACAATCCACAGAAAATATTTCTTGAATATTCCCACCAAGGAACTAAAAAAATATACTATTCAGAACAAGATTTTACTATGAGAGGATTATGTTGTGTGCACTGTGCTCTAGCAAAGCTTTGGAATATAGTCATTAAATAAGATGACTATGAATTCTTTTCACTGGTTAATTAAATGTAAGAGTTTGCAAGAAGAGCTGTCATATTATTTTGGATTTTATTTCTTAAAGCTTGTTGATCTTAGGAAATTGGTTAACAAATTACAAAAGGGTAGTTGGGGGCATTAACAAATTTTATATTATTTCTTTTTAATGCAAGGCTGATGCTGTGTATTAATATAAACTTTAATTTTGAGGAGTGTTTTTTTTTCTTTGAAAGGCAGACAACAGAGATAGAGTTAGTGAGGGAGAAAGAGAGAGAGAGAGAGAGAGAGAAAGAAAGAGATTGATTTCCCAGCTGCCTCTTTACTCTTCAAATGCTTGCAAGATCCTGGACGGGGCCAGCCCTGAACCAAGAACAGGGATCTCATCTAGGTCTCCCACTTGGGTAGCACAGACCCAACTACTTGAGTCATCAATTCTGCCTTCCAGGATGTACAGTGTCAGGAACGTGGAATCTGGAGCAGAGCTGGGACTTGAACTAACTCTTTGATCTTAGTAATTCTACTCTAATCTTTTTAAAAATTTAAATGCCTTAATTTTAAAATAAAATCTCTTTGCCTTTAAGAGAAAGAGACAACAATGATAAAACGTCATATAGAACATTGAAGAGCCCAATATCTGCACCTATACCATGCTCTTTCATTAACCATCAGCTCATTAAACTCTTAATGATTTCCAGGAATCACAAACTTAAGTATTAGGATTATCTTTCTACGTTAATTACTTATCAGTGCATGTAACCATTCAGATGAATAAAATAGAAGTTTTTTTATTATATTTAAATGTATACAGTCAGAAAAAATACCTACTGAAATACAGAATAAAAACATGATTTAGCACTGTCTTGGAAACTATTTAGATTTATTTATTTAAAAAATAATATTTTATCTCAATCATATTTTTTGCAATTGTATGCAAGTATCTATCAAAATAGGTTTATTCAGATCACAAGTATTAAAAACACAGAAAATAGAGACATGAAAGGTAACAAGGTTAATACAATATTGGTGGTGATACAAAAGCAGAAAAAAACAAACAGTATTTTCCTTTGTGCCATACAAGTATGTTGCTATTCCCTGCCTTGGAAATTGCAATTCAGTTCTAGTATTTAATCTTTCAGATGTCTATGAAAGATGCAGCAGATATATGTGAAAGTCTCAAAACTGTCTTATCTTTGCTCTCTTAATATACATCAGGTAAATGGGATGTTGCTAAATGTCATTTCTTCAACAAATACACACTTTTCAACTGAGAGTAGGACTGACATGAAGGAATTCCAAAGAATCCATTGGTTAGGGTGAAAGACATACAGTTTATCTTAGAAAAGTATGCTTATATTATATTGTGAATGTTCCATATGTGTTTCTTAATTGTTTCCTAAGAGACAAAAATACAAATGGGTGGTAAAAGAGAAGAGCTAAGAAATCCAAGACTTCCAGCAGTGAAATTGTTTCTTATAAATTTTGTGCTGATTTTCGAGCTACAAGAGACTTATTCTCTCATGCAACCAGCAAAGGGTTAAATTTATTGATCCAACATGTCGGGGCCCTCTGACAAGGACAGAGGAACTACAGCATAGGGTTTATAAAGGCAAAAACCACAAAATCGGGAGGAGGGAGAGAATACACGGTTGCTAAGCGGTTGCTAAAATCTTACAATCAGCGATTATGATCTTAAGACATAGACAAATCACATCTTCATTATTAGCCCAGGTAACCCAGGTGCAACCTTTCTACTTTTAAGCTTGAGCAATCATGCTAGGGGGTTTTTGTGCGTTACCAAGGGTGATGTAGTGCACTGCTATTGTCCGACTATTTGAGATCATAGTTTCAGACCAGAGTCTCACGGTGGGGGGGTGCTTTCCCAGAATGGAGTCTCAAGTGCTCCAAAATGGAGTCCCTACTGTAAAGGGGCTACTTCAATAGCAAATATTTTCATAACAATGAAATAAGCAGCAACGGCTTTAATTTTAAAATGAAAAATCCCAAATGATACAACCTAGACTTATGGTGATAAAAAGAAATAAAAGGTAAAATTTATTGAACAACTACTTTGTTCTAAGAACCACATAAGACATTTTATTTAATTCATTTAGTCCTTTTGACAGTCTGTTTTAAAAAGATTTATCTATTTATTTTAATGACAGAGTCTTTAGAGGGAGAGACAGAGAGAAAGAAAAGAAAATCTTTCATCCACTGATTCACACTCAAATTGGGTATAACCATCAGGGCTAGTCCAGGCCTCAGTTGGGAGCCTAGAACTTGATGTGGGTCTCTTACATGGATGGCAGTATTTCAAGAACTTGGGCCACCTTCCATTGCTTTCTCAGGTGCATTAGCAGGGAGTTAGATGAGAAGTAGTGCAGCCAACACTCATAGGATGCCAGTTTTACTGGCAGTGGCTTAACCCACTGTACCATATTCCTCATGGAAGGATGAATGGTTCTGTTTTGTCCATGAGAAAGTTGTATTTCCATGTTTGAGAGGTAATAAAGATACAACTAAACAACTAGTTCCAGTTACAGATTGCCCAGTCAAAAATCAGAGACTTGAAATAATGTGTCCAGGTAGTGAAAGGTATTGTTTTTACAGATTTCATTTATTTTTATTTGAGAGAGTTACAGACAGTTAGAGGGAGAAACAGAGAGAGTTCTTCCTTCTGTTGGTTCACTCCCAAAATGGCCACAACGGCCGAGCTGCGATGATCTGAAGCCAGGAGCCAGGAGCTTCTTCCGGGTCTCCCAGATGGGTGCAGGGGCCCAAGGACTTGGGCCATCTTCAGCTACTTTCTCAGGTGCATTAGCAGGGAACTGGATTGGAAGTGGAGCAGCTGGGACTAGAACCAGCACCCCTATGGTACGCGGGAGCCTCAGGCAGAGGATTAACCTACTGCACCACTGCACTGGCCTTTTATTTCATTTTAAAGATTTTATTTATTAGTACTTGTAAGAATTTATGAATTCATTGGGATTGAAGCATTCTGGATTCTAATAGTTAATATGACATATACAGATTATAATATATGAAGATGGTTTGAGAGAATACTAAGTAGGTATTTTCCAAAAAAAAAAAAAATAATGGTTTTGAATTTTGGTGACAGGTATAATGACATGGAAAGACAAGTTAGATAAAGGCATAGTAGCCAGTGTTCTGAAGTATCTGTAGCTCGATGGTGTTGTTGAATGATATTGTTACTTTGTAACATCAAATTTTAGTGTCATCCAAGTGGACAAGAATAATTATTCTTTTCATTTATATGCATGTGTTTTAATTGAGCCAACAATTTTATAGATCATGAAGGAGCTGCATTTCAGAGAAAGAGGCACTTGTAAATGTATCTATCACCCTATGGCAGAACATTCTGACCAAGTGTTTTGAGAAAGTTGCTCCTCCAGATAGAGTTGGTCAGATGGCTCAGGTAGAGCTTGATGGTCATCAGCACCTGCATTATATATTTCCCCCACTACACAGACATGATTTGGGTACATTTTCATCTTTTGAAACAAGTTATTGTATTTGCCATAGAATAATAATCTAGTCAGTAGAAACAAAAGGCAGACCTTGTACTTTCACCAATCCACACGGCTAGTGCTTTCATCATCCAAGAAAATCAAATTGGGACATTCAATCTTGTATGCTTTTTCTCAGAAATCTATTTGCTATTCATTTGTTATGTATTTAGTTTTAACAATTCTGATGTTTCTTGTTGATATACTTTCATAGGTTTTTAAAAAGTGGTAAATGACTTGTAAAATAATAAATCACCATACAATACAAATAAAAAAGGCATTTGGATCAAGTACAATGGTGATTTTAAAGATGAAAAATGTTGCACATAATTGACTAAAGGTGCTAATGGTAACATGAGATTCTGTGAGTAGTTAAACAAGCAGCTGCTCAAGAATTTGAAATGCCCTCAAGAGCCAACTTCTTGATTACAAGCACTCATAATGCCAACCTTATTATGCTCATGAGTATAGTTAAAGGAGAGAACCTGTGATTACTTAACATGCTGTTTTCTCAAATCTTCTTAAGACTAAAAACAGAACATCTAATATAAAAAAAATCAACTCCATCTAAGAAATTACCAGAAGCAACAATTCCATGAAATGATTGACCTTTGTAAAACTTGCTAGTGCCTCGAGCCTATTCACAACAAATTTCTGAAGCAGTGGTGTCTCTTTCTGAGGCCTTCCAATAAGATAACAGCAAGCGAATATTTGGTTTGACTCAGCAAGGTGTTAAGATTATGCAACTAAAACAACATAACTAGTTCGTGGTAAATGCTATACTAAAATTTCTTTGCATTATCAGTGTTAATCTCTTTAATCTATATTAGCAATATTCTAATCAAGTAAGGCTTATTTAGTTGCTACAAAGGCAAATTCACACTAGTTTCAGTGCAAAAAGGAGAATTTAATGTAATATGTAAAGAACATCTCATAGGAACCTAATACTACATAATTTCATTTCAAGAACCAGAGTAGCAAGATACAAATACACTTGCACATCTTTCAAACGTGCACATTCTATCTCAGGTCTATTTCTTTGATATTCTCCACTTGCTTTTTATATAGATTTTGTGTCTTTATTTTATAGACACAGGAAGCACTAGATATAAATCCTTTTTTAATCCTCTCAATAAAGTTATAAAGCAAAACCCATTGTCTTCATTTTGGACATGTAAATGAGGCACAGGTTGGTAACACAAGTTTGTCCAGTTAGCATCAGATAGACTATGATTCAAACCCAGGCATTTATCCTAATGACCTGGTGCTGCTCTATTAGCCAACATGAACAGGAAGCCAAAATCTACATCAAGAGTTACCAGTCCTGGCCAGCGCCGCGGCTCACTAGGCTAATCCTCCGCCTTGCGGCACCAGCACATGGGGTTCTAGTCCCAGTCGGGGCGCCGGATTCTGTCCTGGTTGCCCCTCTTCCAGGCCAGCTCTCTGCTGTGGCCAGGGAGTGCAGTGGAGGATGGCCCAAGTGCTTGGGCCCTGCACCCCATGGGAGACCAGGAGAGGCGCCTGGCTCCTGCCGTCGGATCAGCGCGGTGCGCCAGCTACAGCGCGCCGGCCACGGCAGCCATTGGAGGGTGAACCAATGGCAGAAGGAAGACCTTTCTCTCTGTCTCTCTCTCTCACTGTCCACTGTGCCTGTCAAAAAAAAAAAAAAAAAGTTACCAGTCCTTCCTCAGAGGCTTTACACTGTGGACTTTACATGTCAAATACATGACAGAATATCCTAAACAGATTACTGAACATTAGCAACTTGGGGTGGAGGTGGGACGCAAGTAGACACAATGGGGATGAAGAGACTCTGCAATGTATAATATTCTTCTTGTGTTGGGAAACACCAAACTGTCATTTTCTGAATCAGAGCAGCCTATGGGCTGCTTATCTTTAAAATGTACCAAAATTCCAGCTTGTGTTAGATAGCAAAATAAATAATGTACAGAAATAGCATAAGTGGCATTAGAGGAAGAATGCTTTGTAAAATCCTATTTAGATATTATTGGCAAAAACTTATAGTCCAACAATAAACCTGGGAAAAGAGGTAAAATAAGATCTTTTTAAAGCTTCCATATAAGAGAGAGAGAGAGAGAGAAAAAGAGGGAGAGAGATCAGTGTTTAAGGTATAGATACTATACAGCATGAAATAAATCTTAGATGTGAGTGCTTTGGGACAAGATTGTCCAAATAAGGATTTGTCCTTCTATGTATAACCCTAGGAAATTATCTATCCTCTGTATGGTTCTGGATGTCAATTTATTCATATATATAATATATTATATATTATATAATAATATATTATATTATAAATTATATATTATCTATTATATATATATAAATTTAGGTCAGTAATATTACCAGCTTCAGGCTGTTCTTGACAAGGTTATCATAGAGAATCTTTATGAATTACGTTGCTGATAAGTAGTAACAATGAATATTTAGGTACTTGTGATTATGTCGAGTTCTGACGTAAAGAAGCAGTTTGTTGAAGCTTCTTTCAAAATGCCTCTTGTGGCATGTTAAATCGGTGAAAGAAATTACCAGCAAATATTGTTGGTGCCAGCACTGTTGCATAGAAAGTTAAGCCTCTGCCTGCTGTGCTGCCATCCCATATGGACGCCAGTTCTAGTACCAGCTGCTCCACTTCCATTCCAGCTCCCTGCTAATGTGACTGGGAAAGCAACAGAAGGTGACTCAATTGCTTGGGCTCCTGTACCTGCATGAAGACCAAGAGGAATTTCCTGGTTCCTGGCTTCAGCCTGGCCCAGCCCCAGTCTTTGCCGTCATTTGGAGAGTGAACCAATGCATGGAGATCTCTCCTTATCTCTCTCTCCTTCTTTCTCTGTGTCTCAGTTTTTCAAATAAATAAATCTTTAAAAAATATTATTTGGGATATGAAACTGTGTTAGACCACCCCATTGGATACAATATCACATTGACATTCTGTATGCTTTCCCACAATATTTTTTTAACTTTTATTTAATGAATATAAATTTCCAGAGTACAGCTTATGGATTACAATGGCTCCCCCCCCCCCATAAAGTCCCTCCCAACCGCAACCCTCCCCTTTCCCACTCCCTCTCCCCTTCCATTCACATCAAGATTCATTTTCGATTCTCTTTGTATACAGAAGATCAGTTTAGCATACATTAAGTAAAGATTTCAACAGTTTCCACCCACACAGAAATATAAAGTGAAAAATACTGTTTGAGTACTAGTTATAGCATTAAATCTCAATGTACAGCACACTAAGGACAAAGATCCTACATGAGGAGTAAGCACACAGTGACTCCTGTTGTTGACTTAACAAATTGACACTCTTGTTTATGGCCTCAGTAATCACCCTAGGCTCTTGTCATGAGCTGCCAAGGCTATGGAAGCCCCCTGAGTTCACCGACTCTGATCATATTTAGACAAGGCCATGGTCAAAGTGGAAGTTCTCTCCTCCCTTCAGAGAAAGGTACCTCCTTCTTTGATGACCCGTTCTTTCCACTGGGATCTCACTCGCAGAGATCTTTCAATTAGGTGCTGTTTTTTGTTTTTTTGTTTTTTTTTTTCCCCAGAGTGTCTTGGCTTTCCATGCCTGATATACTCTCATGGGCTTTTCAGCCAGATCTGCATGCCTTAAGGGCTGATTCTGAGGCCAGAGTGCTGTTTAGGACATCTGCGATTCTATGGGTCTGCTGTGTATCTTACTTCCCATGTTGGATCATTCTCTCCCTTTTTGATTCTATCAGCTAGTATTTGCAGACACTATTCTTGTTTATGTGATCCCTTTGGTTCTTAGTCCTATCAGTATGACCAATTGTGAACAGAAATTGATCACTGGGACTAGTGAGATGGCATTGGTACATGCCACCTTGATGGGATTGAATTGGAATCCCCTGGTATGTTTCTAACTCTACTGTTTGAGGTAAGTCAGCTTGAGTATGTCCTAAATTGCACATATCTTCCCTCTCTCTTATATTTATCAGAGATCACTTTTCAGTTAAGTTTCAGCACTTAAGAAGAATTGTGTATTGATTACAGTATTCAACCAAAAGTATTAAGTAGAACAAACAAAAAAAATACTAAGAGGGATAACATATCAAGTTGTTCATCAACAATCAGGGCAAGAGCTGATCAAGTCACCATTTCTCATAGTGTTCATTTCACTTTTACCGGTTTCCTTTTTGGTGCTCAGTTAGTTGTCACCTATCAGGGAGAACATATGGTATACTCTGTAGAATACTATACAGCAGTAAAAAAACAACGAAAACCGGTCATTTACAACAAGATGGAGGAATTTGGAAATCATCATGCTGAGTTAATTAAGCCAGTCCCAAAGGGACAAATATCATATATTCTCCCTGATCAGCGAAAACTAACTGAGCACCAAAGGGGAAACTTGTTGAAGTGAAATGGACACTATGAGAAAAAATGGCTTGATCAGCTCTTGTCCTGACTGTTGATGTACAATGTAATACTTTATCCATTTTAGTATTTTTTTTGTTCTAGTACCATTGGTTGAACTCTGTAATTAACACACAATTATTCTTAGGTGTTTAAATTTTAACTGAAAAATGATCCCTCTTAGGAATTTGGAAAACATTATGCTGAGTGAAATAAGCCAATCCTAAAGGGACAAATCCTACAATATTTTTTTAAGATTTTATTTATTTATTTGACAGGGTGAATTGCAGAGTCAGGGAGAGAGACAGCTGGACCTATGTGAAACCAGGAGACAGGAGCCAGGAGGTTCTTCTGGGTTCTCTTGTTGGTGCAAGGGCCCAAGAACTTGGGCTGTCTTCTATTGCTTTCCCAAGCCATATCAGAGAGATGGATAGGAAGACGGGCAATTGGGATAGGAATCAGTGTCCGTGTGGGATTCCAGCCCAGCAGATGGAGGCTTAGCCCACTACACCACAGTGTTGGCTCCTCCCACAATAAATTTTTAAAAACTCCTGATGTAGTATCAAAAAAAAAATGAAAAGTATTCATGTAATCAAATATTTTATTTACCTAAATTTTTCTATGACAAAATGAATACGTTTGTTATATACTTCCTCAATTGTGCACTAACACAATAAGCTTAACATAATTGTCTATTGTTTAAAAATAATTTTTCAATTAACTATACAAAAAAAAACATGATCCAGATTAGAAATGTATAGTGACTCAGAATTTTCTTTCACAACACTCCAGTTATAATTTGTACTAAAGCTATATTGGAAAGAACTAAGTCCTGGGGTTATTGCTTCCACTGTTACAGGACGTAGCACAGA
Organism: Oryctolagus cuniculus; assembly: GCF_964237555.1. Taxonomy (NCBI): domain Eukaryota; kingdom Metazoa; phylum Chordata; class Mammalia; order Lagomorpha; family Leporidae; genus Oryctolagus; species Oryctolagus cuniculus. The sequence continues at coordinate 27,288,423 of NC_091432.1, read as the reverse complement.
ATACTCTTTCTTTGAATATTAAGGAAGCCTATAAATAATAGATGTGATTTTAACTATGTTAAATAATTTTAGAATATAAAATTTCTACTGTCCATGGTACCATAATTGAGCTCTCATCCTCCAAGTATGGTCAACATTGGTCACTAAATAGATGCCTTTACATCCAGGCACATCCATCACATTGAACTAGCACCATGGAAAAACTGAACATAGACAGATGCAATTCAGTATGGTAGTCAGATGCATGGATTATCAGCCAAATGACTGGGTCCTGACTTTACCACCTGATGGCCTTGTAGTCTTGAGCAAATCACTTAACTTTTCATTATATCATTTTCTGTATCTGTAAAAGAATTTAATAGCAGCTGTTCCATAGGATTAGCTAAAGAGTTAACATAGTTAATAATGCAAATCACGCAAAAGAGTGTCGGTGACATGGTAAGGGCTCAAATGTCCTTTAAAGTTGCTAGTGTGACTTCACGCAATTTTATTTACATGATAGAGTTGAAACTCCATTTTTCACATTTGGGATCCTGTCTTATCACTTGATCTTTAAGGCATGTGTAGGTATTTTAAATACACAAGTTTCACCTAACTGTTTAGCCTTTACTCTGGAAGCCTAGCATATATTCAGTTCTTGCATGGTTTCAGGTTATTTTTTTAAAGATTTTATTTATTTATTTGACAGGTAGAGTTACAGAGAGAGAGAAAGAGAAAGAGACAGAGAAAGATCTTCCTGGCCGGCGCCGCGGCTCACTAGGCTAATCCTCCGCCTAGCGGCGCCGGCACACCGGGTTCTAGTCCCGGTCGGGGCGCCGGATTCTGTCCCGGTTGCCCCTCTTCCAGGCCAGCCCTCTGCTGTGGCCAGGGAGTGCAGTGGAGGATGGCCCAGGTGCTTGGGCCCTGCACCCCATAGGAGACGAGGAAAAGCACCTGGCTCCTGGCTCCTGCCATCGGATCAGTGCGGTGCGCCGGCCGCAGCGCGCCAGCCGCGGCGGCCATTGGAGGGTGAACCAATGGCAAAGGAAGACCTTTCTCTCTGTCTCTCTCTCTCACTGTCCACTCTGCTTGTCCAAAAAAAAAAAAAAAAAAAAAAAAAAAAAAAAAAGATCTTCCTTACGTTGGTTCACTCCCCAAATGGCCACTACGGCCGGTGCTGTGCCGATCCGAAGCCAGGAGCCAGGCACTTCTTCCTGGTCTCCCATGAGATTAGGGTGCAGGGGCCCAAGCTCCCGAGCCATCATCTACTGCCCTCTGGTTTCAGTTTAGTAATCGGTTTAGACTCACCACTCTGGTATTCTCACATTTTGTAAGGAAGCAAGAGCACCAGCTCTTCAGTCAGATGATCTTAGTTAAAATTCTGGCTCTTTCACATATTTTTCATGTTTACCAAACTTTTTTCATGCTTTTTAAAACTTCAGATTCCTTCTCTATGTAATGGGCACAATTAACAGTTCCTAAGTCACAAAAATGACCTGGCAATTAAGTGAATCAATCTATCAAAATCTTACAGAGTGGTTCCAGAAACAACTGCAAATATTCAAGGCATATCAGCCATTGCTCATTTTAAAGCATTTCTTGATATTTGTGGTGTCTCAGAGCCTATAATTTCTAGTATATTCTGTATTCTGAAGATACACATAGGAAATAATCACTGTCAAAAAACATCAATTCCTACATTTTTTAATGCAAGAATCTTTTAGTTTACTGAAATTCATCCTTCTTCAGTCTACATCCCATTAACTGCTTCACATACATTCCGATGTTGAACTCTCATTTCCTCCTGATTTTCTGAAGTATGGTCTAGTTTGTTAATGTTTTCACAGAATATTTACACAGAACATTCTAAATATAGACATTCTACAGGAGGAGAATAAGATTTTATTAACCTATTTTTAACACGTTGCTTCTCTATCAAAATCCACCAGTAAAACACCTTACAGGCAGTTGCTTAGCACTATTTTTGTAGAACTTTGTATGTGCCCTCCTAAACTTGCAAATCTTCCCCATCCTAACCTTACAAAAATGAGACCTTGCATTAGGTCTAGAGTGTAATTTACCTTCCCCCTTCAATTTTTTTACCTCTGAAGACAGTCTTACTATATGGCCTTATCAGCCCCTTTTCTGCTCTGAAATTCTTCAATTTAACATGTTGCTATATATTTCTATTATGATTCATTGTATTTGGTCTGACCATCTTTTCCAGCAGGTGGAGATATAGAACACTATTTTTATTAGGTGGGGCTGGTGCTGTGGCACAACGGGTTAAAAACCCAGGCTACAGCACCTGCCAGCATCCCATTTGGGCACCAGTTTGAGTCCCAGCTACTCCACTCCCAATCCTTCTCATTGCTATGCCCTGGAAAGCAGGGGAAGATGGCCCAAGTCTTTGGGCCCTAGCACCCACGCTGGAGACCTGGAAGAATCTCCTGGCTCTTGGCTCTTGGCTTCGGATCAGCTCAGCTCTGGCCATTCCGATCATCTGGAGAGTGAACCAGCAGATAGAAGACACATTCTCTCTCTCTCTCTCTCTCTCTCTCTCTCCCTCCAACTCTGTCTTTCAAATAAATAAAATAAATCTTCAAGAGGTATCTATAAACCAGGACATAAACTCAAAGCAACAAAACTACTTTGGTTGCTATCAATGTGCACCATCTAATAAATTTGAGTACCTATGATGTGTTCCGAATAATAATATTTTGTTTACTTTTTCTGTTTGCTTTATTTTCTGTGATTCAATGTTTAGATGAAACTCCAGCAATGTTACTTCTTTTTTTAAAAATATTTTTTTATTATTTTATTTGAAAGACAGAGATACATAGAGGGGTAGAGAGAGAGGTCTTCCATTCGCTGGTTCACACCCCAGATGGCCGCCAACGGCCGGAGCTGCACCTATCTGAATCCAGGAGCCAGGAGCTTCTCCCAGGTAGGTGCTGGGCACAAGGAGTTGACTCATCTTCTACTGCTTTTGCAGGCCGTAGCAGGGAGCTGGATCGGAAGAGGAGCAGCCAGGACTAGAACAGGCAAACATATGGGATGTTGGCGCTTCAGGCCAGGGCTTTAACCCACTGCACCACAGTGCCAGCCCCAATGTTACTTCTGTTCATATTTGTATAGGATCATTTTCCCTTCATAATGATTCAGAAATATATGTTGTATTTCTTTTTCTTCTTTTTTATTTTATATATTTATTTGAAAGTAAGAGTTACAGGGAGAGTGGGAAAGAACGAGAGAGAGAAAGATCTTCCATCCATTGGTTCACTCCCCAGTTGTTCTCAGCGGCCAATTTTAGGCCTGGCCAAAGCCAGGAGCTAGGAGCTTCTTCCAGGTCTCCTACAATGGTCAAGGGTACCAGAGGCCAAAACACTTGGACCATCTTAAACTTCTTTTCCTGGCTATTAGCAGGCAGTTGGATGGAAGAAGAACAGCCAGGACATGAATACAACCAGTGCCCATAAGGGCTGCAGGCTTTGGAAGAGGCAGATTTACCCACAACACGAGAATGCCAGGCAGCTACATGCTGTATTTTTGAATAAAATGTGCCTTATAAATGTGGGGTCAGGTTGAAACATATGTAGAAGTCAAGTTGAACACTCTGTTTTTAAAGCCTCAGTTGTGCCTTGTTTTCTTTTTTTTTGGAAATTATTTTTGAAGTGAAAAGAAAGAGGCCAAGTCACAAAGGCAAAAACAACAATAATGAAAGTTTCATTAAAAAAAAAAGCTTTCCTGAATTCTATGTGCTTGTCTGCAGAGAAGGTACTTGAGGAACAATAGTTGTCCTTTTTCTTTTCTACAAAATATGCATCAATGCTTTGTGTGTGGCATAACAGGATCAAAACTCTTCAGATGCCTTGCAGCTTTGGCAAGACCAAGGGCATGTCAAAATGGCTCACACAGAACTCTTGTTTGATCTTATCTTCCTCTCTTGCACATATTGCCCTGCATAGTCTGTTGATTCTTTATGTCTGTAAATACATTGACTTAATTAGAAAGGAGAGAGAGACCTATATTTGGCAGGAATATTTCTTGCTGGGTAGCCTGACCTTTTCTTGCCAAGGGAATTTACATGGCTCACAATATCTTTGATTTTCTTTGTTTCCCTTTCCTTTTTTGAAATATTCAGCAGAGCATTAAATATGTATTTTTTTTTATTCTGGAGTAGGTTTGAGATGACAATCATAGCCCTATTTGAATATAAAAAAAAGTCATTGGAGTCATGAAAGTGGGAGAAAGATGAGGCCTGGGGAAAGGATCCACTCTTGCTTCCCTGCTGTGTTCCAGCTAATGTGCTTGGCTTGTTATATATTTTGTCCTACATAATATCAAGAACCACCCCATGTGTTGGCTGTATTATTACTGGAGAAATAGGCTTAGAGCAGTTAAATTCTTGGTCCCATTTGTTAACTAGAAGCATACACCTCGGGATTTGAGCACAAATTTTCCAAGCTTGCTTACTTTTTATGTGTTTAATATTACATTCTTGCTTCAAAATCATTTAAACATAAAATATACATTTAACTTCCAGAGATTTTATAATTGATCACTATTAGTAGTTTCTCAATAATACTTATGCCATATTTTCCCCAATTAATTGTCAAATAAAAATTATATTTTTTCATGTTAAGATACAAAATGTGTACTCCTAAATAGGTGGTTCTTTCTTTTGTTATCCTATTGCACACACTCAGGGTATTACCACAATGCAACAGGTAATGTGATTGTTGTTACTGATGATTACCAAATATGTCTGGCTTTCCTTGTTTCAAATACATAATGAATTCAGAACCTTGTGGGATTAGGTTGTTCTTTGGACAGATGAGATTAAGTGACACATGCCATTTCTAACTCTAAGCTTTAAAGAACAGTGTCTGATTCATCGTATTCCCTTTCTGTTGTGTGATTCTTTTGTTTGTTTGTTTGTTTTGTTTTGTTTTTGACAGGCAGAGTTAGACACAGAGAGAGACAGAGAGAAAGATCTTCCTTCCGTTGGTTCACCCCCCAAAATGGCTGCTATGGCCGGCGCGCTGCACCCATCCGAAGCCAGGAGCCAGGTGCTTCCTCCTGGTCTCCCATGCGGGTGCAGGGCACAAGCATTTGGGCCATCTTCCACTGCACTCCTGGGTCACAGCAGAGAGCTGGACTGGAAGAGCAGCAACAGGAACAGAACCTGCACCTCAACTGGGACTAGAACCTGGAGTACCAGTGCTGGAGGTGGAGGATTAGCCTAGTGAACCACAGCACCAGCCCTATGTGATTGTTCTAATCAATTTGAAATACAGCTTTCCTTAGCCTATATTCCTAATTCCAGTGAGCAGATCTCTCTTTAAATCAGGGAAGGATGTATTTTGCTGTGATAAAAACACCCCAGACCTTTTTTTTTTAATTTTTTAATTTTTTTTTATTTTTTTAACTTTTATTTAATGAATATAAATTTCCAAAGTACAGCTTATGGATTACAATGGCTCCCCCCCCCCATTAACGTCCCTCCCACCCGCAACCCCCCCCTTTCCCACTCCCTCTCCCCTTCCATTCACATCAAGATTCATTTTTGATTCTCTTTATATACAGAAGATCAGTTTAGCATACATTAAGTAAAGATTTCAACAGTTTGCTCCCATACAGAAACATAAAGTGAAAAATACTGTTTGAGTACTAGTTATAGCATTAAATCTCAATGTACAGCGCACCAAGGACAAAGATCCTACATGAGGAGTAAGTGCACAGTGACTCCTGTTGTTGACTTAACAAATTGACACTCTTGTTTATGGCATCAGTAATCACCCTAGGCTCTTGTCATGAGCTGCCAAGGCTATGGAAGCCCCCTGAGTTCACCGACTCTGATCATATTTAGACAAGGCCATGGTCAAAGTGGAAGTTCTCTCCTCCCTTCAGAGAAAGGTACCTCCTTCTTTGATGACCCGTTCTTTCCACTGGGATCTCACTCGCGGAGATCTTTCATTTAGGTGTTTTTTTTTTTCCCCCAGAGTGTCTTGGCTTTCCATGCCTGAAATACTCTCATGGGCTTTTAAGCCGGATCCGCATGCCTTAAGGGCTGATTCTGAGGCCAGAGTGCTGTTTAGGACATCTGCCATTCTATGGGTCTGCTGTGTATCTCACTTCCCATGTCGGATCATTCTCTCCCTTTTTGATTCTATCAGCTAGTATTTGCAGACACTATTCTTGTTTATGTGATCCCTTTGGTTCTTAGTCCTATCATTATGACCAATTGTGAACAGAAATTGATCACTGGGACTAGTGAGATGGCATTGGTACATGCCACCTTGATGGGATTGAATTGGAATCCCCTGGTATGTTTCTAACTCTACCGTTTGAGGTAAGTCAGCTTGAGCATGTCCCAAATTGCACATCTCTTCCCTCTCTTATTCCCACTCTTATATTTAACAGCAATCACTTTTCAGTTAAGTTTCAGCACTTAAGAAGAATTGTGTATTGATTACAGTATTCAACCAAAAGTATTAAGTAGAACAACCAAAAAAGAATACTAAGAGGGATAACATATTAAGTTGCTCTTCAACAGTCAGAGTGAGGGCTGATCAAGTCACCGTTTCTCATAGTGTTCATTTCACTTTAACAGGTTTCCTTTTTGGTGCTCAGTGAGTTGTCACCTATCAAGGAGAACAAGTGCCAAATTATACATCTCTTCCCTCTCCCATTCCCACCACCATGTTCAACAGGGATCACATTTCAGTTAATTTTCAACACTTAAGAATAACTGTGCATCAATTACAGATCTAAACCAGTCATATTAAGTAGAACAGATAAAAAAAACTACTAAGAGGGATAATGTATTTAGTTGTTCATTAACAGTCAGGGCTATGCTGATCAAGCCACCATTTCCCATAGTGTCCACCTCACTCCAACAGGTTTCCCTCTTGGTGTTCAGTCAGTCGTCACCGATCAGGGAGAACATATGGTATTTGTCCCTTTGGGACTGGCTTATTTCACTCAGCATGATGTGTTCCAGATTCCTCCATTTTGTTGCAAATGACTGGATTTCGTTGTTTCTTACTGCGGTATAGTATTCTAAAGAGTACATATCCCATAATTTCTTTATCCAGTCTATTGTTGATGGGCATTTAGGTTGGTTCCAGGTCTTAGCTATTGTGAATTGAGCTGCAATAAACATTAGGGTGCAGACCTCTTTTTTGTTTGCCAATTTAAATTCCTTTGGGTAAATTCCAAGGAGTGCGATGGCTGGGTCGAACGGTAGGGTTATATTCAGGTTTCTGAGGAATCTCCAGACTGACTTCCATAGTGGCTTGACCAGTTTGCATTCCCACCAACAGTGGGTTAGTGTCCCTTTTTCCCCACATCCTCGCCAGCATCTGTTGTTGGTAGATTTCTGCATGTGAGCCATTCTAACCGGGGTGAGGTGAAACCTCATTGTGGTTTTGATTTGCATTTCCCTGATTGCTAATGACCTTGAACATTTTTTCATGTGCCTGTTGGCCATTTGGATTTCCTCTTTTGAAAAATGTCTATTGAAGTCCTTGGCCCATCTCTTAAGTGGGTTGTTGGGTTTGTTTTTGTGGAGTTTCTTGATCTCTTTGTAGATTCTGGTTATTAACCCTTTGTCTGTTGCATAGTTTGCAAATATTTTTTCCCATTCTGTCGGTTGTCTTTTCACTCTCCTCACTGTTTCTTTTGCAGTACAGAAACTTCTCCCCAAGTGGTGGAGTTGGAAGCATACCAGGGGATTCCAATTCAATCCCATCGAGGTGGCATGTACCAATGCCATCTCACTGTTCCAGGTGATCAGTTTCAGTTCACAGTTGGTCATGGTGAAGGGACTGGGAGTCAAAGGGAGCACATAGACAAGTCTAGTACCTGCTAACGCTAACTGATGGAGTAAATAAAGGGGAGAGTGATCCAACATGGGAAGTGAGAATCTCAGCAGACTCATAGAATGGCAGATGTCCTAAATAGCACTCTGGCCTCAGAATCAGCCCTAAAGGCATTCGGAGCTGGCTGAAAAGCTCATGAGAGTATTTCAGGCATGGAAAGCCAAGACACTCTGGCAAAAGATCTCTGCGAGTGAGATCCCAGTGTAAAGAACAGGCCATCAAAGAAGGAGGTACCTTTCTCTGAAGGGAGGAGAGAACCTCCACTTTGACTATGAGCTTGTCTAAACAAGATAAGAATCAGAGAACTCAGAGGGCTTCCATAGCCTTGGAAACTCATGACTGGAGCATAGGGAGATTACTGATGCCATAGACAGGAGTGTCAATTGGTAAAGTCAACAATAGGAGTCACTGTGCACTTACTCCTCATGTAGGATCTCTATCCTTAATGTGCTGTACATTGAGATTTAATGCTATAACGAGTACTCAAACAATATATTTCACTTTGTGTTTCTATGGGGGTGCAAACTGTTGAAATCCTTACTTAATGCATACTAAACTGATCCTCTGTAAAAAAAAAAAAAAAAAAAAAAAAAAAAAGAAATTATCAATTCCCAACTTGACTCTCACTGGGATTAAACATGACAATAGGTCTGCTCTGATTTCATCATCATTTTAAAAAATCATCTATTATTTTTCACTTTATGTTTCTGTGTGGGAGCAAACTGTTGAAATCCATACTTAATGTATACTAAGCTGATCTTCTGTATATTAAGATAATCGAAAATGAATCTTGATGTGAATGGAAGGGGAGAGGGAGTGGGAAAGGGGAGGGTTGTGGGTGGGAGGGACGGTACGGGGGGAAAGCCATTGTAATCCATAAGTCGTACTTTGGAAATTTATATGCATTAAATAAAAGTTTAAAAAAAAAAAAAAAAAAAAAGGAGAACAAGTGGTATTTGTCCCTTTGGGGTTGGCTTATTTCACTCAGCATAATGTTTTCCAAATCACCCCAGATCTTTTGTGTTTTAACTCAATAAAGGGTTATTTCTGATACGTGTTCGTTATCTATGAGCTAACTAGAGACTCTGCTCCAAATTTTAGTCATCCTTTTGTTGGCATTTGGACTGATGGCGCAAATTCTATGTTTTGCAAGCAGAAAAAGAGAGTAGGGAAAAACGCTGACTACATCCAAAGTTTCTGTTTGATTTGTTTTGTCTAAAGCAACTTGTACAGACATACTTGATTTTGAGAGATGGAGAAATATAATTGAATCATTCAATTTGGAAAAGCACCAAATATTTGTGAATAGCTCTAATATCAGTCACAGCATCAAGCCCAGATTCTTGTGATAGACATATAGCATAAGCAAGAAATGACCTTTAGAAGAGTTAATCCAGAGCTGTTTGAGTTGTTTGCTACTTTAGCAAAACTTATCCCAACTTGATCCAAACATTCATCAGTATAGGATTGGTTAAGGAATTATGGTTCTTATGCAAGTTTCAGTTGCCAATCTTAGGTGCACAGTAAAATCATCTGAAATGTTTAAAAAAATGCTAGTGTTCAGGGGTCACCACACATCAATAGCATCAGGATCTTAGGCAAGGCCTGAGTGGAGTCTAGACCTTATTTGTTAAACAATCCCAAAAGATTCTGAAATGTAGCCATAATTGAGAACTAGTGATATATGGCAATTGAATATTGGGCTCATGACATGGAGATACACATAATGATCTGCAGTGTCACCCATTATCTACAAAGCTATTCCAAGTTTAAAAGCAAGTTCTACAATATCTAATATATGGTCTATAAATATGTACCTATATTTGCTTCCACATAGAAAAGTTTAAAATTCCACAAAATTAAGCACTATATATTTTCACCTCTAAAGAATGAGCAGAACTGTTCACAATGTATTCTGAAAAAGAAGGAAAAGGTAAAAATTATACTTTGTAATGAAGATTTGTAATTCTGAGGATAATTCAATTTTCATCAAAGTGCCTAATTAATTTAAAAATTCCTATTCCCAGATTTCCTGGGAATTTTCTGAGGAGAATTCATTTTATGTCTGAATGGGGATATATCATCCAAAGATATTTAAACAAATTTGAGAAAGAAGAATAATAGGAGCATACTCATTCTGTCTTGATAATACCTTTTGATTTAGAATACTGAAAAGAGTCTGGTCCAGCTGAAGAAACAAAAAGTTTGATCCAAGAACATAACAGAAATATCTATAGCAGACAAAAGAACTATAGTATACTAGAATGTGATAAAGGTGGAATTGAAAGCATCGAAAGAGAATAAGTCACTCAATAAGCAATTTTGAGAAAACCTACTATACTGAAAAAAATAGTTTCCCACCAAAACATTAAAGGTGTGGCATTCTGGCTAAACTGACTTAGTATGATTCTTATTAAAATTGGACAAAAGGTATGAAGAAAGATGCCCAAAGCTTAGATCCTAATTAAGAAGAGGATTCTGAGGATTCTAGAATCTGGCCAGTGGGACAATATTTATCCATACATATATTGTTGAATTGATCCAAAAGAGAAGGTCTGATACAAATATTAACCTGATCCTTGGAATCTTAAAAGACTTAAACTCCTTTCCTATGTTTTGTCATTGTGAGATAAAAATAAGAAGTGCTTGATAGGCAAGTGCATAAATAGTTTATTTAAGAGTTTCTGGCATCTCTTTCTATTTCTCTCTCTCTCTCTCCACCACTTCTCTCTCTTTCCCCCTCTTGGTCTGATTCTGCGATTGTGTGATTTCAGTACTTCTCTGAGCATTAGTGTCTCCCAAAATGCAATCCAAGCTTATCATCTGTTCTTCAAAATTGTTGATGGGTACATAACATCAAATATCCCATCTGGTATTCTGTCTGGTATAGAACATTCCTTAAATAGTAATTTTCTAAGCAGCTTTATTAGTTATCAGTATTATGTATCTTGTGTTACATTTCATTATAATTTACTTAGTTTTCACAATGTATGTACAGATAATCTACGTCTATTCCTTATCCTCACCCTTTTAGCCTCAACATTTATTATGTCTTCTTCATTTCACTTAGACCCCAAATTCTACTTCACCAGTGATGTGATGTCATCAATGACCCATTTTTTCTTAACATGTAACAGGTATAAAGTTGTAGAATTTTATTGAAAAGAAATTCTGTAAGATATTTCATTTCTAAAAAGTAGACTGAGAGGCTGGCACTGTGGCTTAGCCAGTAACGCTGCTGCCTGCAGTGCCAGCATCCCATATGGGCGCTGGTTCGAGTCCCTGCTGTTCCACTTGCAATGCAGCTCTCTGCTTATGGCCTGGGAAGGCAGTAGAAGAAGGCCTATGCCCTTGGGCCCCTGCACCTGCGTGGGAGACCTGGATGAAGCTTCTGTCTCTTGGCTTTAGATCGGCCCAGCTCCAGCCATTGCTGCCATTTGGGGAATAAACCAGTGGATGGAGGACTTCTCTCTCTCTCTCTACTTTTGCCTCTCTGTAACTCTGCCTTTCAAAAAAAAAAAAAAAAAGATAAAATAAATCTTAAATAAAAGCAGACTGAGTACAAGTGGAAATTTACTTCTACTGGGATTACTTGAACTCTTATCTTTCTTTTTTAGAAATTGCAATCCTTTAATATCAAGAAGCATGGCCTTCAAAACCTTTTAACCTCTGAAACCTTATGTGAGCAATTGTAGCAACCAAAATTCTGGTGGCTGTAATGTGGCAGAAAGAAGTTCAGCATTCAGTAATGGAAAACGAAAATCCACTTGAGTGATGGATACAGAGGAGTTTTAATTTTGCTTTTCAATATATTTTATGCATGAAGGTTTGGAAAAATACTTTTGAGCAACCATGAAATTTAAGAATATTATAAAAGGAAGTAGAAAAGTTTCTGATTAAAAGAAAAGCCCATATTTGTGGATTGTAAATTATACTTCTATAAAATGCCTAAGGTGCAGTACCTGTTGAGCCATTTTACCACAATTTCTATAAGGTTATAATATGGCCTGAGGAATCAATCTTATATGAGCCATGTTCATTTTTGTAAAATTTCTAGTTCAAATATTATAGAAGTGATAATTTCTTTGTGAACATGGGAATGCTGATAAAATCATATATTTTGTGACTAGATGATTTTGGTGGAAAATAAAATAATATTAATTCATTAAGGAAATTTTCAAAAATATTATGACAACTTATATACAGTTTATTAAAAAGACATGCTTTTTATAGATGGCAGGAGGAAGATAATGATAAATTTGTCTGGATTAGTTAAAATCCACAGTTCTCTTTGGTAAGATTGATTCCACTAAATATTTGACTGTTGCAGTAGGACTTATAATTGATAGGTTCTCAAGTATTATGAATTGGTGCATTGTATTTTTTCTTATGCCATGGGACAAATAAAAATAATAATTCTTGCACAGTCCATTAGAATATCTGGATAAGGTTGTTTTGGCCTGAGGCAGAAAGAGCATCTTTAAGATGTAAGCTATCACAGAGCTTTTCTGCCATTTCTGAGGGCTGAAGGCAATAATATTTTGGTATGTGTTAATCCCCTCAAAATAATGGTTTGAAATGTATTATTCCTCCAGAATAATGGTATGAAAATCTCCTTTACAATACGTTCTAGAGGAATTTTCAGGGGGCAACATGCCAAAAGCCAGAAGAAAGGTTTTGAACTGTGGTTAGAATTGCTATGAGCACGGTTCAACATGAAAAATTCTTTCAAAGTTCCCTTAGTGCAGTATCTCTATGAAACCCACAAATGTCATGTACAGATTCATGAACATAATGGTTTTCATCTCAATAGAAGGCTCGCTTCTTAGAAAATTTATTTTGCTGAGTGGGATTTGTTTATTGTTTGTTATTAACTTCACCGATACACAGGAAAAGGGGAAAAAGTTCTTGTCAAGTTTACAGAAGAAGAGGGGAAGGAGAAAATAGAAAAATAAAAATAGTAAGAAGAAAAAGCAGCAGCATCAGAGTGGGGAGAAGAGGAAGGGGAGGTAGACAAGGAAGAAGGCAATTTGCCAGAGACCCACCCTGGAATATCTGGGCAAGTTCATAAGCCAGGGGCATGGTTACTGGCAGCCAGGTCTCTAGTGAAGACAGATCAGCAACAGTATGACATGGGGGATTAAATGTAGATTTCCCTAGAGGCATTTTGTTGTGGATCCATGGATTGTGTCAGACTTTGGATTGAGACCCAAGAATATAAGTATCATTACTCTCATTTGTTAATGTAAGGGAGAAAAGTAATATTCTCTTCTCACACATTGTAGTGTTTATGCCTGAAACTTCTACAACAAAAGACAAGTTTAAAAATAAAACCATATACACTAATACAGTATAAATTTTACATAGCACAGAGCTTACAGGAACCAAAAATTAAAGAAATCAAGAAAATTGTATTCTCCTGGACAGCCAGCCATGCAGAAGTATGATTGGAGGACAAAAAGATATTCTTCAATAGTTATCAAATGCAAAGAACTTAGTACTCATGTTTGATGAGATTTGTTTGTGAATTTGTGTCCTCAGAGATGAGGGCATTCTTTTCCTCTGAGTGTAGGGAGAATTCCTTGGTATGAGGGCCTTAAAATCTACTTTCTTGGGAGGTCACCTAGGTTTTACAATCCACTTTAGGCTAAAAGAGGTGAGAGAAGATCAGAGAGATCTTCCTGTTTACCCTTTTCTCAAAGGCCAAGATACTGTATTTTGGGGTAACACATCATCAACCCTGTCAACAACATATATTTTTAAAGCTCTTAAAAAGATAAGTAATTGTAAGAAATGCCTTGTAATTAACAGAGTTCATTGTAGTTATATTTTAATTGAGTTCAGACAGGAACCTTGTCCAGTGCAGTACTAGGATTTTATCAAGTTATACAAACTCCCCTTCTGAAGATATCGAGTACCAACAACTACTCAGTTATCAAGGAAGGACCACTGACAGGTTTGGTGAATATTTCTCCCTAGTCAACTGATAGCTGGAAATATTGTCATTTCAGAACCAAATTGCTGCAAATAAACATTACTGATCAATAAGTGGTTAATAGAAAGTTTAAATATATTCCTCAGTACATCTCTTGATGGATATGATCTATTCACGCTACAATTTACAAATGTAAAAAAAAGTCAGACTTAAAGAAGTAGATTATTTGGGGACATGTGTTTGGCATAGCAGTTATGAAAAACACTTGTGATGGAGCATTCCATATCAGAGACCCTGTGTTCAATCCTGACTCAGCTTTGCAGATTTTTAGATTTATTTGTTTGAAAAATCAGAGTATCAAAGAGAGAGGAAGAGACACACTCACACAGACAGACATCTTCCATCCATCTAAGACGGAGGCAAATGCCAGGACTGATCCAGAAAGAAGGCAGGATCCAGGAACTTCATCCAGGTCTCCTACATGGGTGACAGGGGCTCAAACAGTTGGATCTACTTCCACTGCTTTTCTCAGGCTATTAGCAGAGAGTTGGATTAGAAGTGGAGCAGCTGGGATTTGAACTGATGCCCAGATGTGCTTATGGCATCCCAAACAGCACCTTCATCTGCTGTGCCAAAACACCAGTCCTCTGGCTCTGCTTTTCATTCTAGCTAACTGTGGGTATGCATTAAAGGAGACAGCAGGTGATACTTCTTGTGCCCAACCATATGAAAGACCCAGACTGACTTACAGGCATCTAGCCTTGGCTGGCCTCACCACAACTGATGTGGGCCTCTGGGGTATGTTCTAGAATCTGGATCCACCTGTCTCTGTTTGCCTTACAAATAAAATGAAAATAAATAAATGAATATTTTTAAACAGAAGTAAATTATTTCTATATATTTGATAGTCAATGTACCACTTTACACATTAAACAGAAAAGGTTTCTGGAAGTCTTTTTTTTTTACCATAGAAAATAGATATAATTTATATTTTATCAAAACTATTACATAAATCTCCTCCATTTATGTTTTACATTTTTTTTCCCTGATAGCTTCTTCCACTCTTCTGGAAAGTCAAACCTTTCATTCTTCCTTCAAGGGTGAATGAACCTTTAAAAAGTTTGCTCAAGTAAATTTCAACTCCTCAAACAAACTTTAAGAAAAAGAGAACCAGGGGCTGGCGCTGTGGCGCAGTGAGTTAAAGCCCTGGCCTGAAGTGTCAGCATCCCATGCGGTCTCCCGTTCTGGTCCCATCTGCTTCTCTTCCAACCCAGCTCTCTGCTATGGCCTAGGAAAGCAGTGGAAGATGACCCAATTCCTTGGGCCCCTGCACCCACGTGGGAGACCTGGCAAAAGCTCCTGGCTCCTGGTTTCAGATCAGTGCAGCTCCGGCCATTGCGGCCATCTGGGGCATGAACCCAGTTTCTACCTCTCTCTGTAACTCTGTCTTTCAAATAAAAATAAAATAAATTTTTGAAAAAAAGAAAAAAACAATCAAATCTCAGATTTATCTCTGAAGTTCACCTTTTTAGTATTTTAAAATGAATTGTGATCCTAGTCCATGCATCCAACTGACAACGAAAACCACAGTTCCCCAGCCAAAGAAATGTTAAAGCCAATGTAATAATAAAGACTGTAGTGGAGCTTGGTACGTGCCCCAGAATCAGTCAGCTGAGACTCTCTGAAGGAATTATTCTATGTCTAGCACAGGTTCTGTGAGTATATCTAAAATCCTGAATTGAATGGTAGCATGCCACACTGCCCACTTTGATCACGGCTAAATTTCCTGCTATTTGGCAGTAGGAGAATTATTAAGGAAGTGACACAGTTATGCTCCTAGGCAGTGTTTAACCTTGTTGTGCAATTATTTAAACAGACAAATAGAATGGAGGGGAAAAAAAAGTGCTGAAAGCCAATGTGCTGATCAAATTCAGCAGTAAATCAAGATCAACTTCAAAAAGAAAGCACCATCTGCTCTGTAAATTGCTACAAGAGTAGATTTTTGGGGCAATTCTATAGCTACTTCTCTCACATTCTCTATCTGAATTTAACATAGAAAAAAATGCCAGAGTCTATGTGGCTCTTAGAACTCATTATACTGTGTCCACATCTTTGTAGACTTTGAGAGACTTCAAGTGATCCCTCATTTCTAGCTCTTTCCTGCTGTGTTGAGAGGAGAATTTGTCTCCTCTGCATTGCTTTACAGATAGATGAGGCCAAGGTCTCAGTTCTGGCCAGCAGATTATATTCATTTAACTAGCATTGGATGATTGCACATCTATATGGGGCATGTGTCTAGCTATGTCCCATATATTGTGGACAGAAATGCCCAAAAGATTTAGTGTTTGCCTCAATGGGATTTTGAATAGACAGCTCCACATTTTTCATGGAATCCTGAGAAAAATATATGTGGAAATTGAGGTAAATTAAAATCAGTGCAGTTTAAAATCAGAGTGAAATTCTTGAAGCATAGATTTTCAGACACACGGAAACGCTGTATAAGAAATAAACCATTTAGAGCAGGCACTGTGGCTCGGTGGGTTAAGCCTTCACCTGTAATGCTAGCATCCCGTATTAGAATTCTGGCTGTTCAACTTTTTATTCAGATCCCTGCTAATGCACCAGGGAAAGCAGTGGAAAATTTTACAAGTGCTTGGAGCCCTGCCTTCCATATTGAGACCCAGGTGAAGCTCCAGACTTCAGGCTTCAGCGTGGTTTAGCTCCAATCATTATGAACACTTGAGGAGTGAACCAGCAGGTGGAAGATCCATCTGTCTCTGCCTCATTCTTTCTCTGTAACTCTGCCTTTCAAATAAATAAATACATCTTAAAAAAAGAAATATGCTTTTCTGTTTAAGACACTATGGTATGGATGTGGCTTGTTCTTGAAGAGTGGCCAATTACTTCCTGCATTCTCTTCATCTTGAAAAATATTTCAACAATCATCTCTGTCTTTCCTTGGTTCCAAAACATAATAGGCGGAGTTAGGGTCCTGTGCTATGATCTCTTTAGAATCACTTCCCCATTTTAAACCTAGTTTTCACATATTCTGTTTAAGGATATATGGCAAAACTTTTTTAGCTTACAAATTTTTATATGAGCCTACTCTCAGCTCAAGGATAGGAGATGATCTACTCCAAAGTCAATCAATGAAACACAATTCCTTTGACTGATTCAGATATAGGTACCTGTCTAAATAATTCTAAGGAACATGAATCATAAGTCATTTCTAATCATTCTGGTATTAAAACTATGTTCATCTTATTGAACCATTTGAAACTAAAAGGAAATAGCTCAGATGTACTAACATCCATTTTGCTGCCAAGACAATGGATATATTTTAAAAACCCCATCACAGAGAGAATTATATACTCCAGTCTATTACATACACATCTTATAAAGCCTTGCCTGAAAACAGTCTCACTCCTGGATTTTTCTATTATGATCAATAAGTGTCTCTTAAGCCAATTTGGTTTTATTTTTCAATAACTTTAATACTATAAAGTGTTAACAGCATAGATCTCTTCTTATGTAATCATAACACCATATAGCTACTACACTAGAGAAATTAAGATGAAACTTATTATGTATTTGGATACAGTATACTACATGAATAATAACATTCTTAAAGCCAGAATTTTTATCTTGTTTTGTACAACTGATGAAGAGCCTTCATTCAATATTTAGTGAATGTATATTTAATTTGACTGAACAAAATGAGGTATATCGAGTGGGGAATATCAGGAGATCTTGGGCTCCAGTGGTGTCAGCAAAGAATCAGAGGCACAAGGAGTTCTACCTAGGTTATAAATGAGAGAAATGCTCAAAACAAATCTCACAGAGATCCCAACATTAATTGGATGATTTCTAAGGTTTTAGCAAAAACTGGAGGTTTTCAGAACATTTTGTACTGTTTAAAAATATCAGGATGTTGCTGAGTTTCTTGAGTTCTTTATAGATTCTGGATATTAATCCTTTATCAGTTGCATAATTTACAAATATTTTCTTCCATTCTGTTGGTTACTTCTTCACTTTGTTGAAAGTTTCCTTTGCAGTGCAGAAGCTTGTTAGCTTGAGGTAATCTCATTTATCAACTTTTGCTTTTATTTTCTGTGCTCCTGGAATCATTTCCAAGAAGTCTTTGCCTATGCCAATGCCTTGTAGAGTATCCTCTATGTCTTCCTCTAGTAATCATTGGTATCAAGGCATAGAATTAGATTCTGGATCCATATAAGGTTGATTTGGGTATAAGGTGTAAGGTAGGGGTCCTTTTCTTTCTTCTACACATGAAGATTGAATTTCCACAGCACCATTTTTTTGAAGAGCTCCATTTGTTGATTTTAGCTCCTTTGTAAAATGTTAGTTGGTTGTAGATGCATGGATTGATTTCGGGGGTCTATGCTATGGTCTACATGTCTATTTTTATGCCAATAACAGGCTGTTTTGTTTATAATTATCCTGTGCTATGTCTTGAAATCTGGTATTGTGATGCCTCTGGTGTTGTTTAAGATTGCTCTAGCTATTTGGGGTCTCTTGCATTCCCATGTGAATTTTAGCATCACTTTTTCTCAATCTAAGAAAAATGTAATTGGTATTTTGATTGGGATGGCATTGAATCTACAAACTGCTTTGGGTGGTATGTACATATTAGGGGTGTTAATTCTTCCAATCCTGGAACATTGAAGATTCTTCCAATTTTCATTGTAGTAATGTAATTTTCATTGGAGAGATCTTTCTCATCCTTGGTTGAATTTATTACAAGGTGATTAAAATTTTTTGTAGCTATTGTGAGTGGGACAGATCTTACAAATTCTTTCTCAAAGACAGCATTTTCTGTGTATACAAAGGATATTGATTTTTGGATGTTGATTTTGTATCCTGCAGCTTTACCAAAGTTTCTTGTAAGTTCTAATAGTCTCTTAGCATCACCTTTTGGTCTCCCTACATATAGAATCATTTCATCTGCAAATAGAGATGATTTGACTTCCTCTTTTCCAATTTGTATCCCTTTGATTTCTTTTTTGTTGCACAATGCTTCTGGCAAAACTTACAGCATTATTTTCAATAGCAGTGATGAGAGTGGGCATCCCTGTGTGGTTCTGGATATTAGTGGAAATGCTTCCAGCTTTTCCCCATTCACTGTGATGCTGGCTATGTGTTTGTCATAAGTTGCATTGATTGTATTAAGTAATGTTCCTTCTATTCCTAATAGGTTTAAGGTTTTTATCATGAAAGGATGTTGTATTTTATCAAATGCTTTCTCTACATCTAGTGGTAATCACATGTTGTTCATCCTTCAGTTTGTTTATGTGATACATCACATTTATTTATTTGTATATATTGAATGATCCCTTTATACAATGGATAAATCCTACATGATCCAGTTGAATGATCTTTCTGATGTGTTGTTTGATTTGATTAGCTAAAGGATCAAAATCCATTATCTATAAAGAACAAGAAATGCAATAACAAAACAAAAAATCCAGTCAAAAAATGGGTAATCATCATGAACAGGCATTTTTTCAGAGGATGAAATTCAGTTGGCCAACAGACATCATGAAAAAATGCTCATGATCACTAATGCACTAATCCACTGTTGGTGGGAATGTAAACTAGTATAGCCTCTGTGGAAGACAGTATGGAGATATCTCAAAAAGCTGATAATAGATATAACATATGACCCAGCAATCCCATTCCTGGAAATTTAAACAAGGGAAATGAAATCAGCAAATGAAAGAGTTAGTTTACCCCAATGTTTATTGCAGCTCAATTTACAATAGCTAAGATATGGAATCAATCCAGATGTCCATCAGCTGATTAGTGGATAAAGCAATAAGACATATAGACAGAGAGATAGTATGTAATATTACTAAGCTATAAAAAAGAAGGAAATCCTGTATTTTGCAACAAAATGAATGCAACTAGAAACCATTATAGTTAGTGAAATAAGCCAGTCCCCAAAAGGCAAATACCATATGTTTTTCCTTGATCTGTGGTAACTAATAGAGTGCCAAAAGCGTGATGTATAGGAGTGAAATTGACATTGTGAGATTTGATGATTGTTTATAGCCATTGTCTCTTCTGTTGAGGAATGGTGTCTTTTTTTCTTTATACTGTTCATTGAATTGTTTACTTAGAGTATGGTTAATCTTATGAGTATAAAGTAAACTTAAAGTGAATCATTGTAAAAATTAAGAAAATAAGAGAGGAAAGAGGAGGAATAGTGAGCGTGTGGGTGGTAGGTAGTGTAGGGTGAGAAGTATCACTATGTTCCTAACTCAAAATTTATGAAATACATGAAATTTGTTTACCTTAAATAAAAAATAAATTACAAAGAAAGTGTGGTATAAATACACTATGAAATACTACTCAGCCATTCTGTATTTTGTAACAAAACTGATGTAACTGAAAATCATATGAAATAAGCATGTCCCCAAAAGGCCAATATCATATATTTTCGTTAATTTGTAATAATTGATATGAAGAGCAGAGAAAAGTAATGCATATGAGCAAAATTGACACTTTGAGATCTGATTATTGTTTATAGCCATTGACTATGCTGTAGATGAACAATGTTTTTTTGGACTTACCATGTATTCAATTATTTATTTTGTGAAGGGTTAAGTTTGTGATTATAAGGGTGGAAGAAGTAGGGTGGAAGTGCCAGTGGGAAGCAGGTTGGTTGGAAAGTATCATTATGCTCTTAAATCTGTATATAGGAAATGCATAAAACTTGTTCATCTTATATAAATTTTAAAAATTTAAAATAAAAAAATCAATATGACAGAACTGAAAAAAATACCTCAATGTCCTTGCCAGACGCCTGGCCCTTAGTGTTTGAAGAGGCCACCTCATATCATGAAGAATCTTTGCCATCAAGACATGAGGAGAAATAAGAAGTTTTGTAGTAAAGGAATATCAGCATTGTTTTCTCTGAGTGGGCAAGCAAATTTAGGGCATTCTAATCTTGTGGTAATATCTTAAAATTCCATGCAAGAGGAAATGCTTCAAGAGATTCTTTCTGCTCAGGTGTTCCTTGAGAAATAAATAAAGTTAATCCTCAGTGAGCACTGGGTATAGCAGTATGAATGATGCTGTCTCGTTATTTGTCACCTCAGGGACAAGGCTCTTTGGAATATGACAGAATGCAGCTTCCCATTCCCAACCTGAGTCAGCGTCACTTTTCTCTTTCTGACCTTTTCAGGAACTGCGGGGGCATCATTCTTACACTGATGCTGTCAGGCACTTTGCTACCACGGACAGCACCTACTACTCTGACTTTTGACTATGCAGAGGGATTTCTCTGAGCACACAAAAATATACCATAAAATAAACTGCTGAAAATTCCCACAGTGGAATTAGCAGTGACAGCATCATGTCAACTGATACATTCCAGCGGAGTGGAATCCTTCCCATTTTCTGTCAGGGATTTCTCCTGATTCCTTTAATCATTGCATTTTAGTTCTTTAGTTTTCTTATTTGGAACATTTATGTCTTCCTTCAGACATAGAATATTTTTACTGAAATCTCATTTGCAATCTTTTAAACTATATTACAACCATGCACTTGCTAATGCATTACACCATTTTTCAAAGTATGGTCTATGAAACTAACACATCAAAATTAGCTGTAGCACTGGTTTAAAAATATACATATGAGGCCTCATGAAAACCACTGACTTTCTAGGATTAGTATTAATCAGTAACCCAGGTAATTCTTTTATGGTTGAACAAAGTTTGTAACTTGTGAAGTATTATCTCCCCTGTATTAGGCACTGAACTGCAGATTGTGAATCAACATGAGGTGGACATCATTTGAATGGAAACCTTTCCTCTGAAAAATAGTTATAAAATAATTAAAACTCAGCAGTATCTCCCTTGCAAAGTACCATGGATATTGGATCAATTAGGATGAAGTATATGAAGTCTTCATCTCTGCAATGGAGATAATAGGTATTGAAGAAATTATTAATATTTTACTACTTAGAATTTGAATTTATTTTTTAAAGCTTTCACCTATCTTTCAGTTTGAAGTTTTATCATTTTTTTTTGGTCAGCATTATTTGGTGTCCTGTCTTCTTTATAAATATTTGAAATAATTTCAGTTTAATTAGAACAATCTCATAAACATATGAGATGGTCTAATTTCCCTTTCATACTCCTGCCATTATGGAAACCTTTCTTGTATTGTGTGTCAAAATTGTGCTAATCAATGCACAAGGAGCTGGGAATAGTAATTCCTGTGGGTATTTAGACATAATTCTTATTCTCACTTAAGTTTTAACGACATGTTAAAACCACATAAAAAATTCACTCATACAAAAAAATTCTCATACCTGAAATTTCATGTGTCATAATTAATTTTAAGGCTGAGAGGTATCAGAATAAAAAGGTGTTCATGAAAGAGTGGCAGAAGCATTCCAGACAATAGCTAGACAGGGACAAGTAACTTCTTATCAAAGAGAACAAAGGGGAAAAACAACCC
This sequence comes from Oryctolagus cuniculus, assembly GCF_964237555.1. NCBI lineage: Eukaryota > Metazoa > Chordata > Mammalia > Lagomorpha > Leporidae > Oryctolagus > Oryctolagus cuniculus. Next base: position 27,266,139 of record NC_091432.1, on the reverse strand, counting down.
TGAGATTGTCAAGTCCTTTTTTATTTAGGAGAGTCATATTCAGTAATGACCTACGAAATGGCAGCCGAACAACTGTGTAGATATTTACAAGTAGTGAACTTCTCTGTGAGACATTTAAAGTGATACGAAACCAAATGTAAGTTGTAAAATAGGTGAAAGCAGTCCATATATCTGGCTTAAAGGTGAAATGGCCAGAGAAGGAATGAAATTCCAAACTCCATACCAACAATACATTTCATAATGCCATCAGCTCACACAGGAAAATCAAATCAATTTTAAAAATGGATTTTAACACTTTCAAAAAAAAAAAAAGAAATCAAATAGAAGAATACAGATTTAGATAACACCCTAAAGCAAGTGGAAACTTTTTCTAATAAGTAAATATTTATCATATTTCGAAGTACAATACTGTTCAAATTGCAATATTTCACATCAGGGAAGTTCCAAATTGAGTCAGGTCTCGTGATGAAAATATCCAACAAAAGAAAACTTGTAACTCTTTTTCTAGTGGAAGTTAGCAATTATAAGTACATCACATTAGTATAAGCCCAGACTCAGAAGCATTCAGATTTACCTAAATTACCTTGAGCCAAATGATTATATAAATTTTGTGCATACTCAAAAATGCAGAATTTTGTACCTAGTATTTTTTAGATCATCACTCCTTAAAGTAAATATCTGCTTGTTTTGTTCAGTTTCCCCTTTCCCCTCAGGGATCACTTTTAAAAATAAGACTGTGTAGTTTGGTAATGGTGACATAGATCTTTTGTTTTAGAGATGTATTTATTTATTTGAAAGGCAGAGTGGCAGAGAGAGAGAGAGAGTAGAGACATAGTGAGAAAAGATCTTCCATCCGTTGGTTCACTCCTCAAATGGCTACAAAAGCCAGAGCTGGGCCCAGCTTCAGCCAGGAGCCTGGAACTCTACCTGAGTTTCTCCTGTGACTCAAATACTTGCACCCTCTTCAACTGCTTTTATAGGCACACGAGCAGCTCACTGGATCAGACGTGGAGCAGCCCAGATTCAAACTGGTTCTCCTCACATCAGGTGGCTGTAAAATCCGCGGCTCCACAACAATGCCTCCTGATTTAGGTCTGTAACTACAGGGCTGGCTTAAAAAAAATCCCATTTTGTTATTGTTTGTGTGACTAAAAGTCACTGCTGATTCTAAGTGTTAGTTCACAACAATGAATACTGGAAAGGAAAATTACCTTTACAAAGTGATCAAATTAAATGACGGTGGGAGGCACTAAACTTTGTTCAGAAACTTTCTTTGGATTACATACAATAAAATGCAAAAATCAGTATTGATAGGATTGTTACAAAAGTTAAGCTGAAATGTCAAAATATATTCTTCAATAGTTATGTTTATTTACTTTGAAACATCTCCAGATGGCTTCAGTAGCCAGAGCCAGGCTGAACCCAAGAATCAGGAGCTTCTTCTAAGTCGCCCATGTGGACACAGGTGCCTAAACATTTGGGCCATCTTCTGCTGTTTTCCCTGGTGCGTTAGCTGGGACTTGCATCAGAAGTAGAGCAGCCAGGACAGGAATAGATGTCAATATGGGATTTCAGGTGGTGGTTTTACCCTCTATGCCACAATGACAATTCCAGGAAATGTATTTTACACATATGAAACCCTCCATAAAAGTTAGCAACTATAAGAAGTATATGTAATTAGCCTTGCAGTTTTCAAAATGTATACCACACACAGGTACAAACTTCATGTTTGTTTAAAATCAAGATTAAAAGATATTTATTCTTGTGCAAACAATTTTTGAAATATATGCATAGTGTTTTCTTTTCTTTCTTTTTTTTAAGGTTTATTTATTTGTTTGAAAGCAGAGTTACAGAGAGAGAGAGGTCTTCCAATCCTCTGGTTCACTCCCTCGATGGCTGCAATGGCCAGAACTGCTCCAAGCTGAAGCCAGGGGCCAGGAGCTTCTTCTGGGTCTCCTACACAGGTGCAGAGCCCCCAAAGAGCTGTTCCAATACTTTCCCAGGCCCTAGCAGAGAGCTGGATTGGAAGTGGAGCAGCTGGACTCGAACCAGCATCCATATGGGATGCCGGCACTGCAGATAATGACTTTACCTGCTATGCCACAGTTCCAGCCCCATAGTGTTTTCATAATACACATTTTCCATATATGGTTTGAAGAGCTTAAGACCTTGACTCATACTTATGAAGACTATCTCAAAAGTTTTTCTGCATTAATTTCATTAAAATAATTTAATCACACCTATTAATAACTTAGAGGTAGTTCAGACACATTAGAGACCTTGATTCAAACACTGGCCTAAAGGAATTTGAAAATTGTTTGCTATCAATTTGTAATGATCTCTGTATTCTTACATCGATTGACTCTATGACTGTGATTGAGTAGCAACAATTACTGTATTTTTATTTTTTACTTTTATACTGAACTTAGACTGCCATCGACTGTGTTCCTTTTAATACTGATTTGGCAGATAGTAACTCTCCTTAGCAGTTCTCTGTTCCTATACTTTCTCTGTGTATTATTTCAGGTACTAGGAAAAGCTATAGACTCTACTCGTCATAAAGGGATGCACCAGAAAGAACCAAACAATACATTGTGGAAAAGAAATGTTGCTTCAATAAAAGTAAAATCAAATTGACCCCTGTGCCTGACTTTGGTATCTTTGCAATCATAAAGACATTGCTTATGTCCTTCCTCTTAGTTTTCTTATCTAGTCCATATGAGTCATAATACTTGAGCTACCTACTTCTTATAAGAGAAAAATATGACAATGCACATTTAAAATTTAAATCATTGAAATCAAATGGAAATTGACCTAATTAATGCTAATATTTACCTTGGCAGCTTTCCAGTGTTTGCTTAATTGTTACAGTGTCTTTGCAACATAATTTTTATCTTCCTCATTTATAGACAAAAAGATACAAGAAACAAAGAGGAGCTTCATAGAGAGTTTTTTTCTGACTTTGAGATTTCAAAATTACTTCTCAAAAAGAGTTTTATTGTAAAAAATATATTATTCTTTCTACTAATTAGGAGGCAAAATTCAGGGATTTGGTGAAAATTTTATTGGATTATTTGATATTCATTGTGAAAGATTTGAAAATGTGAGTTTTTAAACAAGAAAATATAATGCAATATTTTGGTGTATTATCATAGCACACTTGTTAAGAAGACCTATCATGAGATCAGATGGTGTGATTTCAAACCACGTTTAGTCACTAACTAGAACACATTTTTGAACTAATTATCTTCATCTTATAATAGATATTGTGGGAATAGAATTCAATGTGTTAATCCATATAAGGGGATTTAACAGAGCAGCAGGCCTATCATAAACTGTTAATATAAGTCAGCTAACATTTTCATATTTATGATAATACTCTGTGGCTTGCAGAAAAATATTTTACTTAAGAAAATCAGGGAAAAGGCAGAGACATTGATATGTTTTCATTTTATTAGCTTTCTTTGTCATCCAGAAAGAATTCATTTTCAATCTTCTTTTGCTGACTGCTAAAGAATCCTATAACTGAGTCCTGGAGTAGGTAGAAGTAAAGTAAGCCAGAGGATTCAAGTTTCTCCATGAACCCCTGCTTTTTTAAGTAGACAATATAAAAATTTGGAAATATTATATCTCAATCATGCTATAATGTTGTCATTATGCCATTTTGTGAAATATGTATATTTCTTATATGCTTTACCAAGATGGACACCAGAAATTTTAAGATATATTCCTTGTTATCAAATAATGCTAAGTTTAAAAAGACTTTGCAAATTGACAAAAAACTGCTTTTATGAAGTTTGCCATATTCGTAATCACACAAAATCTATTTCATACAACTAGTCGTTATGCCTTTTAAATCTTACTAAATCTGTAGTATCCCTGTCTCTTTAGACCACAGTGTTATGCAAGAAATGGGCTGTGTTTTTCTGTGTGATGTCTTGCCTTTTGAATATTTCTGTTTGCTTTCTTGTGCTTTTATTGAATTCTTTTGTATCCTTAAATCCTGTAAATGAAACTTAAGAAGATTGACTAAATGAAGACTCTGATACTGACAAGTGTCCTTCAGATATGGCTTCTATCAGGAGGCCTATGCTACCTGAAAGCCCTGATTTAGATCAGTGGCTTAAGGGAGTGACTGCCTGGTCCCTTTGTTTCATCCACTGATGATTGCTGGCTGAATTACAAATTTCAGGGGCAGACATTTGTCAGAGCAGTTAAGACACACATCTTATATTGGAACCTGGATTAAAGTCCTGGTTCTGCTCCCAACTTCCTGTTAGTGCTCATCTAGGAAGGTGTTGGCAATAAAAGGCTCCCGGCTTCAGCCTGGCCCAGCCCTGTGGGGATTTGGGAAATGAACCAGTCAATGGGAGATTTCTCTCTCTCTCTCTCTCTCTCTCTCTCTCTCTCTCTCTCAGGTCTATGTGTGTGTTCTCTATGTCTCTCCTTCATTGCTTTCAAATAAATTAAATAAACAAATAAAATTTCACTTTGCACAGTGATGGTATTCTAATTTTAATCACATCATTCACATTTATAGACTGAAATTATTTCCATCATCATTTGAAAATCAGCAGTTACATAAAGGAATCAGATAAATACAAAATTCTTTTTTTAAATTACCATTTCTCCAGAGGTAATTGTGTGTCCTAATATCAATCAATGATGTTTCATTAATTATGGCTTGTTTGCTTGAGTTTTTCTTTCTCCCCACTTGTAGTGTATTTATTTATTTATTTTTCATTTTTTTTATTTTTTATTTTTTGATAGGCACAGTTAGAAAGTGAGAGAGAGAGAGAGAGAGAGAGAAACGTCTTCGTTCCATTGGTTCACCCCCTAAATGGCCGCTGCGGCCAGCACGCTGCACCGATCGGAAGCCAGAAGCCAGGCGCTTCCTCCTGGTCTCCCATTCGGGTGCAGGGTCCAAGCACTTGGGCCATCCTCCACTGCTTTCCTGAGCCACAGCAGAGAGCTGGAATGGAAGAGGAGCAACTGGGACAGAATCCGGCGCCCCGACCGGGACTAGAACCTGGGGTGCCAGCACTGCAGGCGGAGGATTAGCTAAGTGAGCCACAGCACTGGAATATTTATTTTATTTATTGATTTATTTGAGAGGCAGAGTTACAGACAGAGAGAGGGAGAGACAGAGAGAAAGGTCTTCCATCGGCCAGAGCTGGGCCGATCTGAAGTCAGGAGATAGGAACTTCTTCAGGGTCACCCACGTGGGTGCAGGGACCCAAGCACGTGGACCACATTCTGCCTTTTGCCTAGGCGCATCAACAAGAAGCAGGATCAGAAGTAAAGCAGCCCGGACACGAACATGTGCCCATATGGGATGCCTGTGTTGCAGGCGGAGGCTTAACCTGCTGTGCCACAACATCGCCCCTTATAGTGTATTTATTAACATGTATTTTAAATATATATAGCATATCAAATAGTATAGGTTATTTTTCCTGTATTGTCCAAGTCTCACTGTACATCTTTCTCTCAAACTACTATTCTGTATCTGTCCTGATTCTGTCTGCCTCCAGATATCATTTACCATTATTTTTAGCCTCAACAAAAGATATCTATTTGCATGAAATGATATATACTTATAGGATCCTTTCTGATGACTATAGTAAGTTCATGCTGATATTGTTTTTTAAGGAAAATAATGTGTAAAGAATTTATAACATAAAATGATGGAAAAGAATGCATATAAGCCAACATATGACCAACATGTGATTGTTGCAAGAGAAGGATGTTTTAATCACATTTCTTTGCATTCATGAAAGTACTTATTTCTGTAGGATATAATTAGAATAATCTTTAAAGCTGTTGGATACTTCTATACCCAGTGTCCTCTGTGTTCATATAACCAAAATCATTGGTGAAAAAAAAGAAAGTAACACAAGCCTAGAGAAGTTACAGTGCATTCAGCAATGATGTTTACTTTTATCAGGGTCCAATGTAAATCAGAGATAAAGTTCATCAGCTTCATAGTTTGCTCACATTGGGAATATTATACATCATGGGGTATAATAGATTAAATATGTTGAGGGGAATTAAAGTTGTGCAACTTATTTCTATGCAAGAATTCTAATGTAGACACAGATGTGTATGCATTCAAAAATAATAATGAAGCAAAATGCTGACCTAGGGGTTGATTTTCACTTTGATAGATTTTGAACTTAACTAGTCAGTCTTTAGTGAGAGAACATGGAGTTGAATTGAAATGAACAGGAAACCTTATTTTATATTGAATTAATTTATATCAATTGGCCCTTCATAAATCTACATTTGCAACACAAAGATAATTGGTGTTCACTTTGAGAGGCAGGATATACTAAGCAAAAAGGATTTAGAGTCTGAAATCCAGCTTAATTTAAATGCTGGACATTTGGAAAGACACTTTAGTGAATTAGCCACAATGTTCTACCAGTAAAGCAATGATAATAATATATCTAATACCTACCTCAAAATGTTTTTAAAAAAATTCAAAATCAAAGTTGCAACACCAGCTAAACTGTCATTAATTAGGAATTACTTGAATAATTGGTGGTCCTCATAAAAGATAATAAAATTCATAATTCAGGAAATCATTTAATGACAACAGGAAATTGAAATAATCATCCTAAATTAATGATTAAATTATGTAAATGGGCTCCCATTACATTTTTAATAAAACAAAATAGTTATGATTACATAGAAGATATAAAGTTATACATCAGATATTAATACTGAATCTCAGTGATTATTTTTTCTTCCTTCATATTTTCTCTATCATTTTCAAATTTAATAATGTGAAATTGCATAGAAATCAGAAAAAATATTGAAACACAGAGAAATGGCCCGATGAGGTAGCAGAAGGAAACCAGAATCATATCCACGCATAGACAGATGATTGATTTTAAGATGCAGCACAGCAGAACACTTGAACAGAAAAAAAAAAAAAACAGTTTTACAGAATTGATATAACTGACATCACAAAAAGAATAAGAAATGTAAATGAAATAGGGCCTATACTTTATCCCATCCTTGATCTTCAGTTCCGGAAGGACCATAGACCCCAAAAAATTGCTTCAAAATATAGCATAGCAGGATATTTTCATGTCACCAATACAAGGAGGCATTTAAAGAAAATGCTATTTCAGTTGACTATGTTAAAATTCATAGTGTCTTCCTCAAAGGGTTTATGAGACTTAAAGTAACACCTAGGCTTGGAAAATAATGTCTGAAGCAACAAAGGGCTTTTAAATAACCACATACAGACTTCTCATAAATCACTAAGCAGAAACCGAAAACAGTTAAAAAAGATGACAAAGAAAGGCATTTCACAAAAGAGAAAAACCAGTTGGTGCCTAGACATGTAAGTAATCAGCAGAAAACAAGTTAAAATTAATGCTGATTGATCAGTTAGTATTGGCTAGCAGTGAACACCTGACTACTCCCAGGGTTAGTAAGGATAAAGAACAGTGGCAATTCTGACATCACAAGCAGGTGTGTAACTTTTTACTCAGTGAAGTAGACTATGAACACACGCCATGGCCCAGAAAGCAAACTTCATGCATATTACCTCTAAAAATTCACACAAATATAGCCAAAAACATATAATATTCATAGAAGTGTTTGTCATAACTTGGAAAAAAGCTCTTTCCTATCAATTGTAGAGAGGATAATATATTGTGGAATACTATGTGGTAATGCAATATTCTCAGAATCATTATTTAGAAAATAAAACAATACACTTGGCGGAGTATATTGTAGTTCCACTCATATTTCACTTCTCCATGAAAGTATACAGCATAACAGTGTATTATTTCAATTGGTCAACAATTGAGACAAAACTGTTTTTTGTTCCAAGTAAAGAGAAATGTAGCGTTACACTGATGAGAACACAATATTTTTACAATTGTGAGAAATAATATATAACATATCATAAATAATATATAATATATTCATAATGTGTATTTTATATAAATTACAGATATCTATCTGTAAAGACAATTTATCTTGGGAAATCTTCACCTTCAAATCTCATACTCATTCTACTAATTTAATTCTTGCAACCAATTCATTGTTTATCCTAATTCTGCAATTGTTCAAGCTAGAAGAATAGAAAATGAGAATGTTTGGGAAAGCAATTATTCTTTCCCTTCTGGACAACAGTATATAATATACTAGATGGTGTTTTAACATAAGTTATGACTAAGCATAATCACTTGCAAAAATCCCCATACATCTCTCTAGAACTGGCAGGGAAAGATACTTCACAGTAACCCCAGACATTTCTTATCATTACTCTCTAAAATGTCCATAACCAAGGGAAATTAAGCACATCATCATCTGGTAGAAATTCAAAATTATTAGAGATTTTCCCAATGTGAGCACACACCATCCAGAAAAACACAAAACCTGATGTTTGTAGCCTGATTGTAGTCAAGAGATGGGATGAAAATTAAGGGGCAAAAGGGGAGGGAGATATTTTTGAGTATCAATTTAGATGTTCACTCTATGTCATTTTCTTTTTACACAGTATTAATATTTGAACACAGGTTCATTAGGAAAGGATTTATTTTACAATTTGAGATCATTTAATCCACTTACTTTCAAGGAGGAGATGCTATGTATTAACTAGTCACATTGTTATAACACAGTTTTGTTTATGACCTTTGAAACACAATGGGTATTGATCAATGGATGCTCACTGGAATTAGTCTAACATTTTTGGCTTTTTGTCATGTACAATCAGCCCTCCATACCTGTGGATTCATATCTGCCGATTCAGTGATCACGAAAAAATTTTAATTTTTTTTGAAAAAAATCATTTGTACTGAATATGTGCAGACATTTCTATGATCATAATCACTTAAAATACAGTAGTCAATTGCACACTATTTGTATTTTATTAAACATTATAAGTTATCTAGCAATTATTTAAGGTATACAGAGTGATGCAATTGGGTTCTGTGCAAACTCCATGCCTTTTTATGTAAAGAAAACTTCAACATCTGTGTTTTTTGGTATCGTATGGGGCATCTCGTGAGAATATCAAGGGATAATTGTATATAATGTATGCATTGACTCTCTCTATATATAGATAAATATGAAACAAATGAGAAAGAACCAAGGTGACAGATTCTTTAAACAATAAAATCAGATTCTGTATGCTGCTACTTATCTCTTCCCCATGGGTTCACACAGACTCCCCAAGGCTGGAACAACATTTTATAGAATTGTTCTGCCATTTAATGCAGGTTGACCAGGAAATCCATCTATTTCATGGAGCTAGGCTTTGTAAACTAATGCACTTAAAAAAATAAAAACATCAATGTAAGCAAACACTACTGTCATTCTGCTTAAAAATATCAAGTATTCTGAGGTAGACCTGGATAAATCTCTACAACTTTCATTAGCAAACCTCAAGTTAAAAATATTCCTCAGTACACACACATACAACTAGAGTACATTAGTACAACTCACTTTTGATGCCAGAGTATATTAAGTAAACACCTGCTGTGTGGCAGTTGTCTTGTCATTGTTTTTCCATTCTTATTAAACAATGACTCTGAAAACCCCTGCTAGTCAATCATCACTATCTTTCATTTATAAAGTTTCATCTTGGTACATTGCAGGATTGGTGTTTTCTGCTCATGATTTCATTTGCCTGGATCATTTCCAAATCCTTTAAGCAAGTTATTTGTGATTATTTCCCCCTTCTGTTGCTTTTAGATATTTAGTTGTTGCAGTTTTTACAGTAGCTCTCTTGTTCACCTATCTCAGAAACCCCAAATCAAAAAATGCTGCTTCCATGTGTAGCAATACTGTTTGTGGGCTAGAGGGTGGTTCTCTAGTTGAATATATAAACGGGGTGGGGTTTGGGTAGGGTTTAGTGAGTGAGACGTTTATGGGAGTTTCATGGCACTTCCATGTAAAGTGTAATTTTGATGTGGCCATCATTGCCTCTTCTGTTTCCTGGTATAGGAGAAGCAGGGGCATCACAGGAAATTATTTACTAGATTCACATGCAAAGGGTGTTGATACAGTGCAGGGTGGAATTTAGAAATGTTGAAAAATCTTCTAGTTCACCTATTCCTATCTAATCTTCCTGTTTGTTTCCTCCACATCAGTAGGAGTTAGTCTTCACATCTTTGCACTCTATGTAATACAGTTTTTTTCAATTTCTAGTTAATAAGCTATTTGAATGATTGATTGAATTAGAGGCTAATCGTTCGAATGTTTTACCTCGCTAAATATGTAGAAGTGAAATCTGAAATACACTCTAAACAATATTTGTAGAAAGTAGCATTCTTGTGTTAACAATACTATACATAGAGATCTCTATAGTAACAAATAGACAAAATTTTAAACAATGTTTTATCTGGAAGCCAAATAATTTTAAGTAATATTTATAGTAAAATAGATTAAATAGAAGCCTTATTGGATCTAAATGCATATACTTGGACAATTTACATATATTCTCTATTCATCACATTTTTTCTACACAGAAGGATAATATTGGTACTACTAACTAGATTGTTTGGAGGAGTAAATATATTTTGAATTTCTAATAAATATAATAGCACATTATCTTATTATTATTATTATTAGCTTAACCAATCTGATTAAACATTTTTGTAATTTTTTATTGTAAGATGATAGCATAGAGAAAGCCAATGATGGAATTTCTTTTGTTTGAATGTTACCAAAGATACACAATTTAAATGTGAGGGTAATACGATCAATAAGAAACCATAACTTCAATCTGCTGCAAAAGTCATGAATTGACTCATCATATATAATTTAAACCATTATTAGTATATAAGGTCTTCTCAGTGAGGGTTTCTTTTCAAGTAGGAAGCATCTTAAAGTGAAATAAATATTTTATCAAAAATACTGTTAGCATCATATGTTTCAAGGAACTCAGAACCTTTGAAAATTTATTCCTACTAACAATTCAATAATTTTTAAAATAAAGATTTATCACTTCTCAGACTTTTGGCTAAGATCAGTGTAAAATAGAGATTTTAAAAGCAGTTAAACATGCTATAGCCCTTTCCAGAACTTTGGAATGCAGTTCAGAATAGGATTTTTTACCATTTTTCTCCTCTTACATATTTTTGAGTTATTTTAAAGAATAACCATTATTTAACCATTTTAATTTGGAGTATATTTTATAAAATTTATGTATAGGTGTGTATATCTACTAATCTGCCCTGATTGTATTTTCTTTTAAACATCCTATACAGAAATGATCCTATACAGTATTGTTAATGTTAAATTTCACAGCCTGCATTGCTTGTGTTGGACATTTTGTAAGCTAAACCAAAGGCAAGTAAAAAAAAAGCTATAATTTATCCAATATAAAGGATTTCACAGAATAATTTACAACAGAGACCCATATACAAGCTACATTGATACTCAAATAATAATTAATTGAATATTTATTAAGAATTTCTGTGAATATTTAATATAAGTTCCTTATACAATATTAGATGAAATATTTATTAATTCTGCTAAGGTACAAAGTTATTAATCACAGGTATTTTACTGTATGAACATACCTAAATATACATGGATATATATTTTTGGAAAATGAGCATTTTAAAAAAAACTAAGCATGAGTTTTAAGCACATTCTTCATCAAAATAAAGTTATCTTTTGGTTCCATTTTTCTATAAAATTTTGTCAGCACCATCATATCTATAGAGAGAGACAGAGAGAAAGGGAGTATCATGGAAGTTCTAGTTTGCCCTTCTAATCTTGAAAAGTTTAAATAATTTTCCCAAGAAAACATAGCTAAAGAATATCCAAACCATGATCTTTAAAAGTAAGTTTTTGTGATTACAAATTTATTTACTACATTTTATCAACTCTGCAATAGGCTTTTTAATATAAAACAAAGTTTGTTATAATAAAGGAAAAAGTGAGCAAGTTTGATAAACTTAGAGCTAGAATAAGAAAATGTGACTGTGCCATGGGAGAAGAAAAACAAAACATCTATTGGAATTCAGAGCAACTTCAGGAAGCTATTATGCTGCACCTGTACCTTGAGGATGATGAACTCGCTATGCAGAAAGTTATTTTGGGAGGTGATTCAGAGTAATGTAGGAGAGTAAGTCAGAAAAAAAAAGTTTAGCACTAGATACATAGATTACTCATCTTGGTGTGTGAGGATATCAGATTAATGGCAATACGAATTGTATTAACAGAACTTTAGCAGTGATTATGTAGAAAAGGCAGAATTGATGTTATGTGTGGATCTAGAAAAGCAGTTACTGTCCCATTCCCTTTTCTTCTGATTTGAATTGAATGCTAAGAAAGTAATCACAATTGTGTTGACATCTTTCAAAAGTTAAACTTTTAATATTTATTTTTATTTTTAATTTATTTCAAAGACAATGTACTTGAACCATTTTTAGTGGTTAGCAAAAAGGAAGGGGCAGGAGCTGAGAAAACACGTTATTAAAATTATTGCGAAAGGCCTCTGATTAGCGACTTTGTTCTTTCTTCATCTACTTCTTATTCTCACTACTGAAGGCAAACCTTCCTGTGATTATTTTTCCAATTACCTAGAACCCTAGAATGGATAAAAATGGCATATGACTTTCATAATAATCTAGTTTCTAATTATCTTTCCAGATCTTTTTGTTGTATACTTTGTTTTCCTCATTTCTTCATTTTATTCCTTTATTTAGTGAGTGAAGCATCCAGTGTTAATTCATTCAGTAATCATTGATCTTTTGGGGGTCCAAACTGGAGCCCCAGTTTCAATCTGTAGTGATACTAAGTGAAGAAGATGTAAGCTATACCCCTATGACGTTCTCATTAATCAGAGAAGATGGGCATAAACCAAACCACTTTACATGATCAGTTATGATTGTGCTATTCAAGAACCAAGAAGAAATCAAGAAGAGGATTCTCAATGCTACTGAATACAGAGATAGTACTTAATTTTTATTAAAAAACGTTATACACATTTATAAAAATGTGCCATGCACTGTGCTAAGTTTTTTAAGTGAAGAGACCAAGACTCTTTAATGTAAAGGTAATTCCCAGCCTCTGATCTCTCTCTCTCTTAATCCAAGGTATCCTTCTGTATCCTTTATCAAAAAAAAAAAAATTTACTGTATAAAAGGAGTGATACAGCTGGCCCAGCGAGGTTCTAATCAAGATGTCATTTTCTTCTCCATTAGCGAAAATTCTATTTCCGACATCATCCAGAGGAGTTTGCTTAGGTGAACTCCAGACCTAGGCAGGGGAATTCCATGACTGAGACAGAAAATATAAAGAAAAGGGGAGCAGAACAGAGAGGATTCAGGAAGTGAACTCACAGCCAAAATGAATTTATTCAAGGAAAACAATAAATTTGCAGAGGTGGCCAACTGCCAACGTGCATGCAGACTGAACATGTGGCCAAGGCACGCTCCTCCAGAGGACTAGGTCTTCTACAGCTCAGGGTGTGATAAGGGTGTGTGTGTTGGGGGCACAGTTGGCATATGTGAATTTTTGCTGACAGATTTTACGCAGGCTTTCAAATTGGGAAAAGAATGCAGAGGGTAGGGTGGGGAAGAGTGCAAGGTGTGAGATTGAACTGATTTCTTGAAAGAATGCAGGGGTAAGGGGGCCCACGAGGAATTTGATTTGCTTTCATGTAAGGAACCAAAATGGATGAGACTTACATCCTTGTTCCATCAGAAGGCAGCTACAATGTACATGTAACCCTCTTACCCGCAAAGACAAATTGAAGCCCACTTGACCATCATAAAAATTTCCTGAAGAGTGCAACATCACCCACCAATCAGGGAAAGGTTACAAACACCACTGAGCAGCCAGGAACTTGGATAAGAACTGAACATAAATCTCTGAGCCCCAGTTTCAATCTGTAAGAACCTTCATCTGAACTCTTTGAAGAGCCTGAGAATTAAGCAATAACTGTTGGACTCCTTGCTCTAGGTTTTGCTATAAATACTTACTGTCTTCCACCACTCTGATGTTAGTGATTGGCTTTCTGCACATCGGGTTAACAGACTCAGATTTGCGGCTTCTATTGCAACACCTTCAACTTGGTTGGGGGTGCTATTCTGCAACAGTAACACATTCAAGCTTCAGAAAAAAATAGCATTCTTAAAAGATAAATATTCCAAGAATCTAAGAATTCAATGCCAGTTTCTGGTTGTCGGGTTTAAACACAAAGATAACCTCAGGTTTAGATGTTGGCTTGTTAAATTTATAATACTTCTATTGAAAGCTATTGATCAAAGAAAATATAGATGTGTAATCTGAGTTTATGTCCCTATTTTCAATGACCAAGAACGTATCCTTGCATTTTGTACTTTATGAAAATAAAAGAGACACAGTGGTCATTGAAAAAGACCACATAGCGAGGTAAGCATATTTATCTCTTATCCTTTCAGCCACTTCCAAAATAAGATTGTAAGGAGCCCTGTTGTTACTGTGAACCATGCTAACACATGGTATTGAAATGGAGGAAACACTTGTCTTCCAACAAAGATTCCTGGGGTGTCCCAGTTTTTAAGTCTAATTTATATTTTCTACAAACGATAGAAGCTTAAATGCAAGTGAAGAATAAAGGCCACCAGCTATGAATTATTGTGGAGATACTGCTCAATTAGTCAACATCTTACTAAGATCACTTCAAAAGAAAGTGCTTCCTTCAAAAAGTTAGCTGATAGAGGAAATTGCTTTTATTTTAGGAACTGGAGTTAGAAGATGTTGAAATGAACAACAAAATTAAGCCATGTCTACTCCTTTTTTCCTTCCTTCTTCATTCCTTTCTTCTGTTGGATTCTAGTTCCTACACATACACACAATGCCAAGGAATCATTTATTGAGTTATTGTTTTGAATTATTATTGAAAAATGAAAAAAATAGTTTTATTTTCTTCTCTTCATAATCAACTCTCATTTCCCATCAATCCTGCATAACCAGAGCCCACGCAAGCCTCAAAATTGTCCTTGTTTAGGAAAATGGACATGATAATATTCAGAACAAAACTGCTTAGGGCATACAATTGCTAATTGTTAGTCATTAAAGTTGCCACATTATGGAGAGAGTTTCTTCATGCAAGTGGTACAAGAGAATATAATGTAAGAGGAAATGAACATTAAACTGACCTACTAACATGAATGAGGCTGAGGACTACTAAAACAAAGGTAGATAAACACTTGGAACTTATTTTTTATTCTTATTTTTTAAGATTTATTTATTTATTTGAAAGGCAGAGGCAGAGAGGTCTTTCATCTGCTGGTTCACTCCCCAAATGGCCCCAAAAACTGGAGGTGGACCAATCTGAAGCCTGGAGCTTGGAGCTTCTTCTGGGTCTCCCACATGGCTGCAGTGGCCCAAGGACTTGAGCCATCTTCGACTGTTCTCTCATGCCATGCAGAGAGCTGGATCAGAAGTGGAGCAGCCAGGTCTCGAACCAGCACCCATATGGGATGCTGTCACTGTAGGCTGCAGCTTTACCCACTATGCCACAGTGTTGGCCCCCACTCTTAGAATTTAAACAGAAAACCACAGAACAGAAGCATGGGCTGTCATTTGAATGTAATCATAGAAGGCTGCCTTTGATTAAATACTTGAATTGTCTAATGAGTTTCCCTTGGGAACACAGTGCTTTTCATTCTGTTTTTGCTCATGCAGCATGAAAGCTCTCCAAATGTTTGTGGCACTGTAGTTAAATATAAAGGCTACATGTAGCATAAGTAAGAATGAACTTTGTAGAATCCTGTGCAGTGAACATTTAAGGCTAGTTTTCACATAATTCAAAACACTTAAGCAGTGTGATTGGTTTTATGCCCAGAGTTGTGAAATAAATTTCTGTTCTCTGTAGAATAGAATTTTCCATAGGCTGTAAAATCCATTGGGTTTCACACACAGGTGATTCTGAAGTTATGAAAATTTTAAGCATCAGAAGTGCTCCTTAATGAACAGAATTTGAGGAATAGAACCAACACAGTAGAACAGGCTAAGAGGAGAAATTAAATTCAATACACTCATTTATGCTGTTACATTTAATTATAAATAAATAAGTAATTAAACATTTACTGATTATTTGGTTTATCTTTAGAGGAAATTACAAGAAAACTGAAATTACAAGTCACAATGGCATTTAGCTTTTAAATGAGCCATCTTGCTGATTCTCCAAAATTCTTGGGAATTTATGCTATAAAACTATAGGTCAGTTTGTGAAGGTGGCTAGATAGATTATAGAATATGTGTGCAAGAGGAGCCAAGGAGAATGGGAAGAAAACAAATTCATATACATTGCAACAAGGAAACAAGTCTCAAAAATAGAACTCAGCCTCTTGTCTGCCTCCCCAAGCCCAAGGTGTCCTTGCTTATCCTTTGTCTAAAGGAATTCACTGAATTGAAGGAGTGATATGGGATGCAGGCATATTAACTAGCATCTCTACTATTAAGCTAAATGCTCACCTCCTAATAAGTGTTAAGTTAAAAAAAAATGAGCTTCATCTGATATATTCAACAGTTCATTGAGATTAGCCTCTCAAGATCTTCTTTTTTAGTTTATTATCTATTAACAACAAAATTGCAAGGAACTTATTTTATTTTTTTTATTTGACAGATAGAGCTAGACAGTGAGAAAGAGAGAGACAGAGAGAAAGGTCTTCCTTCCGTTGGTTCACCCCCCAAATGGCTGCTACAGCCGGACCTATGCCAATCAGACCTGAAATTGCATTTGTTACCATATAAACATATGTAAATTTTTACTTGTTTAAATGTTATAAGAATTTCATTATGTACACTCAATCTGTAAAATCAAACCATTCAATTAAATCTAAGGTTTTACAGTTTTATGCTTATTTATTCCACCTCTACAAATAGGTTAGAGCCTTTACCAGTGAGAAAATAGTCTTCATGTTCTCCTAAATCTGGTGACATCATTGCATTCTGTACCTTCCAAGTTCAATTCCAAACTGGTTTCAGATATTGCACATGCTGTAAATGCTGAGCTTTGTGAAGCAGAGGGAAATATATTGCATAGTGAGCTTCTACTCCGGTGGCTCTCAAAGAGTGATGCCCAGGGCAGCAGCAGCAGCAACAGCAGCAAATTCTGTTGACTTACTAGAAAATACAAATTTGGAGCCTCAGTCTGGACCTACTGAGTGAGAATGTGATTCTGATTCATCTTAGTGTGTGATAAAAGCATCTCTACTCCATTTAGCAACCAGCAGCCTTCTCCATCAGGAACAAATGGGATTTGTGCTATGACTTCTTGCCCTGTTTGTCTAACTTCACCTTTATAGTATCCATGGCTACTCATATAATCCATACTTTGATTTTCACAATATTTGAAGGACTAAAATGTAGCTTTTTTCTATAACTGTTCCAGGACTTCATTTTCACCTGCATTTTATAAAGCAAACATAACTACCTCAAAAATATGCAAAGGAGTCTCATGAATAAAACAATCTATAGAAAGCCATTTTTGTTCTGCTTTAGTTTACAGTCAATATATCAGCATCTTGGCAGGTGCCGCAGCTCACTAGGCTAATCCTCCACATGGGGCACCGGCAACCAGGGTTCTAATCCCGGTTGGGGCGCCGGATTCTGTCCCGGTTGCTCCTCTTCCTGTCCAGCTCTCTGCTGTGGCCTGGGAGTGTAGTGGAGGGTGGCCCAAGTGCTTGGGCTCTGCACCCGCATAGGAGACCAGGAGGAAGCACCTGGCTCCTGGCTTTGGATTGGCGCAGCGTGCTAGCTGCAGCGGCCACTTGGGGGGTGAACCAATGGAAAAAGGAAGACTTTTCTCTCTGTCTCTCTCTCTCTCACCATCTAACTCTGCCTGTCAAAAAAAAAAAAAAAAAAAAAGATATAAGCGTCTTAAGAGGAGTGTTCGATGTGGAAAGCTCTGGCAAGGCAAAAAAAAAAAAAAAAAAAAAAAAAAATCATGTCCCTGAAGGTTTCCATTTGATATATTAAAAAATAACAGAGGTAAAGAACAGAAGGACATATGTGAGCATATTTCCTCAATAGCTGATGCTAACGTTTCGCTCACTTTTGGAATAGAACAATGACAAACAAGAGGTTTTAACTGAGTAGAGATGTAGCTGCTTTAAATATTATACAATTAAGACCCTGTCAACAAAGTGATTAGGGTCTCGTTTCTGAGCAAAAGTTAACAAAAGCATATAGAAAATAAGGAATGCTTCTGCAACATGGCGACCTAGTGTGGTGTGACAAGAAAACCTTAACTACATGACATTATATTATATTTATTTCTATTTATTTTTGTGTGAAGATAATGCAAGTTTTTCATTTGTCCTAGACATGTGTATAGCTTTTGTAATTGGATAACAATTCTTAAATGGCTAAATGAACAAAACAGAAAACTGGGCCTCAGTGATCTGTATAAATCCTTAAAAAAACAATATTTCTTTTGATGGCCACAATTTCTTTATCTGGGAAGAATAATGGAGACAAAGAGAGTCTGAATACACAAACAGATAATGGATACACCACACAAGTACATAAAAACAGTATTTGGACCCACATTCTAATACAGCTAGGGCAGGAAGCCATAAATGACTAAGTAGTGGGGCCAGCGCTGTGGCGCAGAGGGTTAGTGCCCTGGCCTGAAGCACCATTATTCCATATGGGCACTGGTTCCAGTCCCAGCTGCTCCTCTTCTGATCCAGCTCTCTGCTATGGCCTGGGAAAGCATTAAAAGATGGCCCAAGTCCTTGGGCCCCTGCACCCACATGGGAGACCTGGAGGAGGCTCCTGGCTCCTGGCTTTGGATCAGCACAGCTCCGGCCATTGCAGCCATCTGGGGAGTGAATCAGCAGATGGAAGACCTCTCTCTCTATCTCTACTTCCTACCTCTCTCTGTAACTCCATCTTTCAAATAAAACCACTATGTAGCTTATGAGTCAGGTCAGGACTTAATGAACTGGTCAGGACTTAATCAACCTCCAGCATCCCTAATTTGTGCTTCCCCGTCCAAATAAAGAACAGCCAGTGAATGCCAAATATGACTTGTTCTAATTAGCTCATCTAATCATGACTGAAATAAACCTTTCTCTCTTTTTCCAATGTTGTCAACACTGTATTTCAGTAATTTAAACTGTTGCTTGGGAGCCCACATTCCATATCAGATTGCTGGTTTTAGTCCTTGATGCTCTACTACAAGTTCAGCTCTCTGCTAATGTTCCTGGGAAGCAGTGAGTAATGACTCAAGTCTTGGGTTCATGTACCCATATGAGAGACCCAGGTGAAGTTCTTGGTCCTGGGTTTCAAAATGGTCAAGTCCTGGTTATTGCAGCAAATTGGGGAGTAAACCACTAAATACTAGATCTCTCCCTCTTTTTTTTTTTCTCTCTCTCTCTCTCACCTTTCAAATATATAAAGAGTTTCTTTTAAAAAACTGATTTCCTGTGGCTGGCACTGTGGCACAAAGGGTTAATGCTCTGGCCTGAAGCACCTGCATCCCACATGGGCACCGGTTCTAGTCCGGACTGCTCCTCCTCCGATCCAGCTCTCTGCTATGGTCTGGGAAAGCAGTAGAAGATGGCCCAAGTCCTTGGGCCCCTGCACCCACTTGGGAGACCTGGAGGAAGCTCCTGGCTCCTGGCTTTGGATTGACACTAACTCCGACCCTTACAGCCAATTGGGTATTGAACCAGAAGATGGAATACCTCTCTCTCTGTCTCTACCTCTCTCTGTAACTGTATTTCAAATAAATTAAATTAAATTAAAAAAAAAACTGATTCCCTACTATGGGAATGAATACAAAAATTTATGTGTTAAAATTTTGCCCAAAATATGACAGTATGAAGAAGTAAATGTTTTGAGAGATGATTAAGTCATGAACTACATACCTTTCTAACATTAACTCAACATGGATTATAGTCCTAAATGTAAGACATAAAACTGTAAAACTTCTAAAAGATAACCTGGGAAAAAACTAAGTGAACTTCGGTATAATGATGATTTTTTAGGTAAAACACAAAGACGCAATTCATGAGGGAAACAATTGTCATGCTAGGTTTAATTAAATTTTAAAAATACACATAATTAGTCAAAAAGGCACTTCAAGAGAATATAAAAAGTGACAGACAGACTGAAGACAAAATTGTTGCAAATTATTCAAATGGTAAAAGATTCTTATCCAAGATATACAAAGAATCTTAAAACTTAATTATAAGAAAATGACAACTATATTGAAAAAATGGATTATTGACTCAGACACCTCACTAAAGAAGCCATACATATTGGAAAGTTTCAATGAACATGGATAAGACCTCAAAAGAACAAGAAATAATAGAAAAAATGAATAAATTGGGCTCTCATCATATTAAAAGCCTCTGCATAGGAAAGAAAACAATTAACACAATGAAGAGACAACTTTTAGAATCAGAGAAAAATCTTCTCAATTTTTACATCTGAAAAGAGGCTAAAATCCAGAACTCCTAAGGAACACAAACAACTCAATAACAATCTAATAAATAACCTAATTAGAAAATACAGAGTATATTTATTCAGCTTTTTCTACAAGAAAGATATATAAATGGGCAATAAATACATGAAAAAATGTAAAATTAACAATGAGCTATCATCTTACACAATTTACTATGGTTACTATCAAAATGATAAAAAATAACAGATATTGGTGAGAATGTGGAGTAAAGCCTTGTGTACTATTAGAAGGAATGCAAATTATCCAAACTACTGAGGCAAACTGAATAGAGATTCTTTACGAAATCAAAATAGAACTACCATGTGATCTGGCAATTTCACTACTAGGTATATGTCAAGGGAAATGAAATCAGTCTGTTGAAGAGACATCTACACTCCCATATTTATTGCAGCATTACTCACAATAGTCAAGAAATACAAACCACTTCAGTGTCCATACACTGATGAATGGAATAATAAAATGTAACACATGCATACAATGGAATTCCATTCAGTCATGAAAAACAATGACATTGGCAAACACATAGATGGAATCGGAGGTCATTACATTACATAAAATAAGCCACGTGCAGAAAGATACATATCATATGATCTCATATGATCACTCATAAAGTGGTCTTAAAAAAAGATGATCTCATACAAATTGAAAGTGTAATTGTGATTAAACAGAATCTAGGGAGGTAAGAAGAGAGGGAACGTGGGGACAGGTTTATTAACGAGAAAGAAACTAACCTTTGATAGCCTAGGAAATTTCTTGGTTCTATTGAATCCTAGTTTAACTACAGAGTAGTGTTATTTTATAGTGTTGTGGTTGATTCGTTCTGAGAGGAGGAGCGTGGTGGAGGCAAGAGGTACGGAGTCACCACACAGACACCAAGAGTCAGGTGAAAGCAGACCAGAGGTGAGCAGCCTGCAGACTCGTTTATTTCAGTTGGTACAGCAGCTTATATAGCTGAGGCAGCCAATCCAGTCAAGGGGCAGTTTATGGCCTAACCAATCACTGCCTGTAACAAGGCAGCTCCTTTGCCAGGTGGGCTCTGAAGCTATTCCTGAGTAACTGATGCTCACTTGTCAGAGGCCATCTTGGCATGGGATTCTCATTCCACCACAGTACAGTGCATTTCTTTATTAAAAAAATACTAGCTGCTGCCATTTAGTCATTTGGTACAATAAAGATGTGTCTTTGGATGCTTGCATTACATAGTAAAATGCCTGGGTTCAAGTCCTGGCTCCATTTGAGAGTGCAGCTGCCTGCTAATGTGCATTCTGCAGGGAGGAAGTATTAGCTCAAGTATTTCTTTTAATCCCACTCATGTGACAGACCCAGATTGGGTTCCAAGCTTCTGGTTTTGACTTGGTGCAATCTTAGCTGTTGTAAATATTTGGAGAGTGAACCAGCAGATGAACTCTGTTTTTCTGTTTTTGTCTCTCTCCCTTTATGTCTCTGTTTCAAATAAATAAAAACAAAAATTTGGAGGCCTGTGCTGTGGCACTCTAGGTTAATCCTCTGCCTGCGGCACTGGCATCCCTTATGGGCATTGGTTCTAGTCCCCATTGCTCCTATTCCAGGCCAGCTCTCTGCTGTGGCCTGGGAAAGTAGTGTAGGATGGCCCAGGTGCTTAGGAAGAACCGGAAAGAAGCTCCTGGATTCTGGCTTTGGATCAGCACAGCCCCAGCCATTGCGGCCATTTTGGGGGTGAACCAAAAGGAGGAAGACCTTTCTCTCTGTCTCTTTCTCTCACTCTGTTTGTAACTCTGCCTGTCAAATAAATAAATAAATAAAATCTAAAAAATTTTAAAAATATACATTCTAGAAGACAAAATTTTCAATATTTTCACCATTAATAGATATTAACTGAAGAGTTAGATAATATTTACACTGGTTGGATATTACACACTGTGTACATCTATCAAGATATCATATAGTACTTCATAAATATATAAAATTTTATGAGTCTATTTAAAAATTACAAAACAAAAATATTATATAAACAGATGAAAGATACTCAGTATCGTACATTATTGTTAAATTGAAATTAAAATAACAATGAGATCTCACCATACACCTGTTAAATTGGTCAAAATCTAAAATATTTATGCCACAGTTTCAGTGATCATGTAGAGTTGCAAGAACTCCTTTTATTCCTGGTGTGATTGCAAAATTGTGTAACAATGCTGGAAGATAGCTTACCAATTGATTATAAAACTAAATGTACTCTTACCATATAATACAGCAGTCTCATTCTTTGGTATTTATCCAAATTAAGTGGACTTGTTTCAACCCAAAAATTTGCACACAGGTTTTTAGAACCACTTTATTCATGATTGCCAAAACTTGAAAGCAATCAAGATGTCATCTGATAGATAAATGGATAAAGAAAGAGTGATACATCCAGTATCAACACACTAATAAGTATTCTAGGCTAATAAGAAATTAGCCATCAAGCCCTGAAGTCAATCTGGTATTTTTTGAAAGATTTATTTATTTATTTATTTGAAAGAGTTACATAGAGAGAGAAGGAGAGGAAGAGAGAGAGCGAGAGACAGAGAGAGAGAGAGCGCTTCCATCTGCTGGTTCAATCCTCAATTGACCGCAACAGCCAGAGCTATACCAATCCGAAGCCAGCAGCCTCCCCTGGGTCTCCCATGCAGATGCAGGGGCCCAAGGACTTGGGCCATCTTCTACTGCTTTCCCAGGCCATAGCAGAGAGCTGGATCAGAAGAAGAGCAGCCGTGACTTGAACCGGTGCCCTTATGGGATGCTGGCACTGCAGACGGTGGCTTTACCAGCTATGCCACAGCGCCGGCCCTCAATCTGGTTTTTGAGATAAAACTTAAATGTTTAGTACTAAATTAAAGAAGCCACTCTGAGAAAGCTACTGTATGTGTGATTCCAACTTCATGATATCTTGGGAAGAGCAATGCTACAAAGATGTCAAAAAGATCAGGGGTTGCCTTGTATTAGGAGAGATGGTGACTGAATGAGCAAAAAGAGAAGAGATAATTTAAGACAAGTAAACTATTCTGTATATGGTGAATTTATGTTATTCTATCTGCGAGAACTCATAATGTACATCAGGAATAAATCCGATTGTAAACTATAGGATTTGAGTGTGGATGATGTGTCAGTTGTAACCAAAATACTACTCTGATTTGAGAGATCCACAGTAGGAGAATTTTATGTGTGTAGGGAGAAGGAACATTAGTTTTTTGTTGTTGTTGTTTGTTTGTTTGTTTTGACAGGCTGAATTAGACAGTGAGAAAGAGAGAGACAGAGAAAGGTCCTTCTTTTTCTATTGGTTCACCCCCGAAGTGGCTGCTACTGCTGGCGCTTTGCAGCCAGCGCCCTGTGCTGATCCAAAGCCAGGAGCCAGGTGCTTCCTCCTGGTCTCCCATGTGGGTGCAGGGCCCAAGCACCTAGGCCATCCTCCACTGCCTTCCCGGTACACAGCAGAGAGCTAGACTGGAAGAGGAGCAACCCGGACAGAATCTAGCTCCCCAACCGGGATTAGAACCCCGGGGTGCTGGCGCTGCAGGCGGAGGATTAGCCTAGTGAACCACAGCGCCGGCGAGAAGGAACATTTGGAACTCTATTTCCCACTCAAATTTGCTGTGAGTATAAGACTATTCTAAAAACATAGCTTTACTAAAGAGTAATGCTTTTGTTTTACTTTATACATATTTATATTTTTACTAACAAAATATACATGAAATTTAATAACGAAAACCTGTATTCAGAAATGGTTGTAGAAATTATTATTATTCATTGCACTTCATTATTATTATTATGGAAAATAATTATTCATTTAGAGGAGGGTATATTAAATGTATCTGGTTTAGAAGTCAAGTGTACTAACTTTCTCACCTGTTTTTACAATCTCCCTATTACTGATGGTTACATAATCATCTTTTTACCTGCAACTGAATTCACAATTCAGATCTGTTGTGTATGCCAGGAACAAAAATATAAGTCAAAGATGAACATTTACAGTTCAACTCAAATATTTGCTAATTGTTTTGTTCACCGAGTTGCATGTCATGAGATGTTTTGGGCGATGGGGATCACTAATTGTCATTTGCGCTCCTAATGACTTGTTTCAGAATGTGAACTGCATGAAATCTTTTCTTTTTCAATACTCCTACTTTAGTGGATTTCTATTCCACAGTTATTCTTAAAAGGTTTGGGAAGAATACTTGCTAACTTTAAGACTATTTTCCTTAAAACTAGGATCTTTGGAATACTGTATTTATCTCTTGAGTATAGGGAAATGAAACAATTTTGAAAGAAAAACATTTTTGCCTTCTCCAGCTCTTTATTTCTCCATCAACTTCCTCAATGCTTTCCCTCTTCAGAAAACCAGCCATTCCTCCTCCCTACCCTCTACACCATGTACATCTCAGTTGTTGGCATTACACTGAGCTACAATTATCTGTTTATATCTCTGCCCCACCAAGAGGACAGCTTCTCAGTATGAGTATGTATGTATGTATTTTATACAACTACAACAGATGTGTTTGCATCTAATATTTGTTGTGTATATACTTTTTTGTGCTAATTTTCCTGATAAATATTTTGATGTTACATTAATGATTGGATAAAGAATCCAGCTAAATTTGCATTAGTCATTTACAATCATAATTCAGAGAAGTATACAGAAAAGAATGTAAAGAAAAAATATAATATTTGTTTTATTTAGTGCTAAAGTGCTAGTTTTTTCCAACTATAATGGTCACAATATTTTGAATTGTTAGCTCCAAATTTCGTTATCAACCTAATGGGATACATGTTTTGTATTTGTGTTCTAAAAGTGTTTGTATGTTCTTCAGGCCAGTCCAATTGTATGCCTATTTATGTTCAGTATCTTCAGCTTCATTTTTTATTTTATCATATACAAAATGAAAAAAAAGAAAAGTTGAAAATAGTAACAGTTCAGAAAAATATCCTGCAATATCTTCCCACTAAAGGAAAAATGAGTATGAATCACACTTTCTAGGTCTCTAGTATTTTGGATAAGGAAGATCTATGTGTTTATGTTTGTGAAACTGGGTTGGTGAGATAAAGCGAAAGGCTTGAACCATTGGTAACCTTGACCTTTAAAATATTCAGTTATGTGGTATCTATACTAACCCTCTGGCCTACTTTATCTGTGTCTATTAATCTTCTTAAAAATCTCCATCCCTCTATTTTCCTCATTAGAAATTAAAATATAAAAATATACTGAACATCTTTCAAATCCCAAGAACATATTAGTTGTTTAGTACACAAGAAACACAAAAAAATTAACTTGTAGATGCCAAACAGAAGACAGTTACTATCCTAAGTATTTTAAACAGCTACTTCATATCAACCTTGAAGGAAATTTTTTTTTATCCACCTTATATATAAGGAAACTGAGACTAAATTTTCAATAGGCAAGGGATTAGCACTGTCAAGGGCTAAATAGGAATTAGAATTGTTAAAGGACAATCTGTTTAAAAAGGTAAATTATGACTCTCATATAAATACAAAAGGATAGGTGCTAATGATTTGACTTACTTCTCTGACAAAAATTAGAGCTAATAAGAGACTTCAGAAGGCTAAAAGGAAAATTTAAAGAGTAATGCACTTATATCGTAAATGATGCAGAAATGAATGAAAAAAAAAAGAAAAACAGGAAAAACTAGCCAAAATTCCGGACAATAATCAATTGCATTCCACCTGATACACTTACTTGCATTTTTATAAAATAAGAATACTTTTAAACATTACCACTTTTCTACAATTTGCAAAGTTTCAAAATAGCTCAATGACATAAACGTTGCATTTCCTTATAGTTTCAGAATGTTAAAAAAAAAAAAAAAAAGATGGTCTAATATGTATTATTATTTTTTCACTGAAGGACCCCAGGGAACAAAAGCCAATCAGTGCCTGTGGATTAAGGACTAATGGGCATTTGGAATTATCGGTTTCTAGGCTACAGTCCTAGAGTGGGTAGAGTCAGCTGTGACTCACAGAGATCAACTGAAGTGGTCCTCCATGGTGGAGCAGTTAAAGGAGTCTAAGCAAATGACAACTTCTATTTAATAAACCAGAAACACCACTGCTCTCTTAAGGAAAAAAAAAAGAATATTCAGGACATTATTATGCATTTTAGACATTTATTATTTTTTTCTGATACCATTAAAGAGTTATTGACAAAACCTGGTAGAGATGCAAGTCTAATCTTTAAGGAATTAATTGAATTTATGGTATTTGTTTTTCTTATTTATTTATTTATTTATTTATTTGACAAGCAGAGCTAGACAGTGAGAGAGAGAGAGACAGAGAGAAAGGTCTTCCTTCCGTTGGTTCACCCCCCAAATGGCCGCTACAGCCAGTGGGCTGCGTCTATCCAAAGCAAGGAGCCAGGTGCTTCCTCCTGGTCTCCCGTGCGGGTTCAGGGCCCAAGCACCTGGGCCATCCTCCACAGCATTCCCGGGCCACAGCAGAGAGCTGGACAGGAAGAGGAGCAACCAGGACAGAATCCGGCGCCCCAACCGGGACTAGAACCCGGGATACCGGTGATGCAGGCGGAGGATTAGCCAAGTGAGCCATGGCGCAGGTTGTTTTTCTTTAAACCTCTCTCCCTCCCTTTCCTCTCTCTGTGTAACTCTGACTTTCAAATAAATAAATAAATCAAAAAAAAAAAAGAAAATAGCTTGTGGGCCCGGCACTGTGGCATAGCAGGTAAGGTGCTGCCTGCAGTGCCGGCATCCCATATGGACGCTGGTTCAAGTCCTGGCTGCTCCACTTCTGCTCCAGCTCTCTACTATATCCTAGGAAAGCAGTAGAAGATGGCCCAAGTCCTTGGGCCCCTGCCCATGCAAGAAACCCAGAAGAAGCTCCTGGCTCCTGGCTTTGGATTGGCACTAACTCCGACACTTACAGCCAATTGCAGATTGAACCATTGGCTGGAAGACTTCTCTTTCTCTCTATGTAACTTGGACTTTCAAATAAATAAATAAATCTAAAATAAAATAAATAGCTTGCCAAAACTTTAACTGGGTTTTTGTTAATTCAACTTAGTTAACTGAGAAAGAGGTTACCCCTTATTTCAAGATTCTGGGACAGTTCTGACTTCCCCCCAAAACAATCAATATGTTGATATTTCTATCCATATGTATTTGTTTTTTTTTTAATCACATCATATTTCTGTGACCATTATATAACACTCGGAACAACAGCTTTCCTTCTTTTATAATCTCACCTGGGTTAAAAGTTTGCATTTCATTCTAAGTCAGTTGCAAAACTATATAAAGCTCATGACAGCTTTCTATCAAATTGTCTATGATATTTTTAAGGATTTATTTATTCATTTGAAAGTCAGAGCCAGACAAAGGGAGAAGCAGAGGCAGAGAGAGAGAAAGGGAGAGAGGTCTTCCATTGGCTGGTTCTCTCCCCAAATGGCTGCAATGGCCAGAGCTGGGCTAGGCTGAAGCCAGGAGACAGGAGCTTCTTCCTTGTCTCCCAAGCACTTGGGCCACCTTCTGCTTCTTTCCCAGGCCATTAGCAGGGAGCTGGATTGGAAGTAGAGCACCTGGGACTTGAACCATATGGAATGCCAGGTGGCGTCTACCTGCTGTACCACAAAGCCGTCCTCTATTTATTGTATTATTAAAAAGGGAATTATAAGACTACATTTGTCTAAGTATCACCACAGCCTTTAGATAAATTTAAACTTAATTTACCTAATTTAATTTTGGTTTATAAGACCCCGTACTGGTATAATAATGTTTAGGCTCTCATTTTGGCTTCAGTCTGCTATCAAACAAAAGAAACAATGGATTAAGGTTTATAAACAATTTTCAGTAATATAGATTACATAGCTTATGAAGTTTGTATAGTTAATATTAGCAAGTCAGCATGTGCTTAAGTGAGTTTAAATAAATTAAACTATAATAAAAATTACAATAACACATAATTATTTTAGGTACCTACTATTTGCCAACAATTATATAAATCTTTACATGTTTTAACTATTCATCCTCTTAGAATAATATCATAAAACAATACCAGTTTAAAATGAGAGAAGAGAGGCATAATGACAAATCATGCATAGAACTGGGATATGGCAAAGGTAAGATTCAAAAACAAGATATTTGGGAGAATATTCTACAGAGATTGGATTGTATAGATCTATATTCCCCTCTATTTTATATTGAGCCCCCTTTCTTGCTACTTGTTTTAGGTCGGGTGTTTTGAGGAGGAATTCTGTGATGATTAAAAAAGAACTCTTTCTGTCTCTCTTCATATCTCTGTTGAATGCCTTATTTTGTTTTGTTGTTGTTGAAGTTCTCAACAAATTTGTGAGATACTTGGCTATTTATTTTTCAAAATCTTCTATCATACAATGGTCTTTTTCTTTGTGAAGCTACAGTCATACAGATATTAAACTGTTTAATTTTCTAGGTGACAGATGATTGAGGCAATGATTATATTTTTCCAATGCTTTTTGCATTTGTGTCAGTTTCCATTGATTTACCTTCAAGTTTATTGATAATTTATTTGTCAATGTCTAATTTATTAAATCTATCCAATCACATTTTAAATTTCAGATATTCCTTTCTATATGCTTTCTCTAAGTTATATGTTGCAGTTTCATTTCTCTGTTGCAATTTTAAAATATTCATAACTGCATTAATTTTTTCTCCTAAATTATTTAACACACTAAGACTATTTAACTTGAAGTCCATTTCTGGTGATATTTCAGTACATAGATCATCAGTGGAACTATTTCTGGTGGCTCTTTTCTTCTCTTTCATATTAGTAATTTTCTCATATTTTGATTGAATGTTGGATATTATTGAATGAATTCCTATGGAAATGTTGGTTTTCAATCTGAAAGAAAGTTAAAATACTGACAGATTATCTTGTTATTTTGTTTGTTGCCTTTGATGATGTAGGCTTTTTTCAGTTTTGCTTTTATTATTAGAGGATACTCTTTCTCCTGTGCTACATTGGCACTGCTTTGTTGGAAGAAAGTCTAAGAGTTTTCCCAATCTCTTTTAACTTAACATGGTGGAAAAATTACGAATGTTTCCAGTGCCAAGTATCTGTAGAGATCTCTGTCTCCCATGTGCTGTGTCCTTCTGTGCTCCTTTTATGTGTTTATCGTTAAATGGAGTATTCTACTCTGGATTTTTCCAAGAATAGATTGTCATAGGAACATCCATGAAATAAAGATCATGCTTGTAAACCCTCACTGTGTTGCATGTAGTCAATAGGGACAAGGACAAGTAAAGTCTAGATATGCCAATATACTTTTTTCTCTTTTTTTTGACAGGCAGAGTGGATAGCGAGAGAGAGAGAGAGACAGAGAGAAGGGTCTTCCTTTGCCGTTGGTTCACCCTCCAATGGCCGCCACGGCTGGCGCACTTGGCCGGCGCACCTGACTAATCCGAAGGCAGGAGCCAGGTGCTTCTCCTGGTCTCCCCTGGGGTGCAGGGCCCAAGCACTTGGGCCATCCTCCACTGCACTCCCTGGCCACAGCAGAGAGCTGGCCTGGAAGAGGGACAACCGGGGAAAGAATCTGGCATCCTGACAGGGACTAGAACCCAGTTTTCCGGCGCCGCTAGGTGGAGGATTAGCCTATTGAGCCGCGGCGCCGGCCGCCAGTATACTTTTGGTTGAAGTAAGCAGATGAACAAAAAGATGAAAACAACTAACACCCTGAAGTAGCAAAGCTATTCCCCCAAATAGCTGAAGCTTTATTTTGGGATGGAGTGATGAAGGCTGGGGATGAATGTGCATAAGAGATTTACTTATTTTTTTAAAGGAGTTTGAGTCCATCAGTGACTTGGCAGGAGAATTCAACTTCCTTGGAGATGTCACAGTTGTTCTCTGGGATCAAATCTGAAGTTGATTCGGAAACGAAGGTTTTCACTAAGAATGGTGAATCTAACAATCTAATCTGGGAACTTTTACAACAGTCAGAGTAGAAAAAAAAACCACAATATAGATTCCCTTCCAATCTTCCCTAAAGAGGAAGAGTGAGTTAGAAAGGTCTTCATTGGTACTTTTTCACCTGGGATATATTTAGTGCTTCTTATTCCCCTGAGTTCTGTCTTTGGAGATCTTGAATTGCCTGATGAAATCTGCCAAGCGCTGTGATGTATCTGATCATGCATGAAGTCTCATTGTCCATTAATAAGGAAAGATAACCATAGAGCATCTCAAAATTGCTCAAAACTGTCTTTGAGGGGATTTTTTTTTTTACAGGCAGAGTGGACAGTGAGAGAGAGAGGCAGAGTGGACAGGGAGAGAGAGACAGAGAGAAAGGTCTTCCTTTGCCGTTGGTTCACCCTCCAATGGCCGCCGCGGCCAGCACGCTGCGGCTGGCGCACTGCACTGATCCGAAGGCAGGAGCCAGGTGCTTCTCCTGGTCTCCCATGGGGTGCAGGGCCCAAGCACTTGGGCCATCCTCCACTGCACTCCCTGGCCACAGCAGAGGGCTGGCCTGGAAGAGGGGCAAACGGGACAGAATCCAGTGCCCCGACTGGGACTAGAACCTGGTGTGCTGGCGCTACAAGGCAGAGGATTAGCCTATCGAGTCGCAGCGCCAGCCTGAGGGGATATTTCTGATATGCAGCTATGTTAGGGCAGGAGAGAGATCCAGGAAAAGTACATTTTCTGAGGTAGCTTCTTAAGGTGTCTCTTGAAGATTTTTAA
This sequence comes from Oryctolagus cuniculus, assembly GCF_964237555.1. NCBI lineage: Eukaryota > Metazoa > Chordata > Mammalia > Lagomorpha > Leporidae > Oryctolagus > Oryctolagus cuniculus. Next base: position 27,235,010 of record NC_091432.1, on the reverse strand, counting down.
TCTTTTCTACCTTCCTTTATGTTTGGGGCCTCCAGGCACAATGGAGATGATATTGCATACTTAGCACTTTACAGACTCCTTGACAATGATCTTGAAGGAGGACCCAATGTCACTGTGTAGGCTCTCAGGAAGTCCAAACTGAGAGACTATTTTAGGGATTAGCACCTTTACCACTTCTGCAGTCTTCTCAGTTCTACAGGGGAAGGCTTCCACTCAATGAGTGAAGGTGTCTACACATACTAAGGGGTACCAGGCATTTCTTTTCTGAGGCATGTGGATAAGATCTAGCTGACATCCCTCCCCTGGATAGCTTCCATTTATTTGTACTCCAGGAAGGCCAAGATTTCAATATAAGGGGTTGTTCGTAAGACAGATTCGAGGCCCCCGCAACCTGTTTTATAGTCCTGAGGAGGTACCTTATTGTAAATGTCCTCTGAATCATCTGAGAAATCTTATCCTTCCTGAGATTAAAACCTTGATGACTTTTAATTGCCTTCTCCTGGCAAGAGGAAGGAAGATGGATCCTTTCTTCTTCAGAGAGAAGTCATTCACTGGGCTGGATACTGGGCTTTTTACAGGCACTATCATTCGGCTTTAAAAGTTCCTGTGGACTTTAAGCTCTCTATCATGGGTAATAGCCCTTGTCAAATCTCTGGCTTTAAGGGATATTGGTTTTGATGGTGTAAAATGTAGGATTCTTAAGATGAATCTATATGTTTTAAGATGAATCTATATATATATATATATATATATATATACACACACATTGGGCAGTTATTGATAGGATAATCTTTCCCTGGGTTGTCTAAACCTCTGGATTAGTATCTGTCTCAATTAAGGAAAGGCTTATGAATTGCCTTAGGGCCATGAGGATGGTGGTTCCCATCTGGGCTAAGAGATCTCTCTTTAAAAAGAGTGACGGGAAGGCATATGTAAAAATACAAATTATCCCAGTTACAGCTTAGAGACTGGGTGAAATATTTAAATAGGGGCTTTCCTGAGAATTCTGTCAATACCATACTAAAGGAAGAAGAGAGTAACATATTTGAAAGGACAGAAAATGCAGCTTCAGCATCTAAGAAGAAATCAAATTCTTTACCTTTGATGCTTAAGACCACCCAAGGCTCCTGAGTGCCTATGGTCTGTATGGTAGACGCCTGTAAAAGAAGTTCCAGGATCCTGCAGTCCTCATGCGTCCAATCCCAGAGGACCTGAACTCTTGCAGCAGTCAACCATTGTAAACAGGACAAGACCATGAGGGGTTTCTCTGATGTTGGGAATGTGGACGTTCTGTTTTGAAGTGCCCCACCTGACCTTAACTATTGCTCTTTGGAAACCCCAGGGGACACTGAGTTTGGAGACTCCTGGACACACCACTACAGCTGTGATATTTTTCTTATCCTTTTCCATCTTATTGTTGGGTCTCCTCCTGATCCTAATTGTAAAGGATCAGAGTGGTGACCTTGAGGAGGTTTTGTACTGTACTTACTCTCAGCTCCAATAGAATACTTTTGAAGCTTTCTCCTAATATCTGAATCTGATTGAGCAATGAACTTGTCCTTCAAGATTGCCTGTTTTCTCCACAGAGTTGGGTGGTAGGGAGGTGTGTTTGGCCAAAGACTCTCTCAATCATTCTAAAAAGACTGAGGCATTCCTTCAGGACCTTGGTTTAGCATAGGTTGCAATAATGTAAGGGTTATTCCTTGTCCTCCTCAATTTCTCTAGGACAAAGTAATTCTCATTCATCTCCTGGGTCATCTGGTCTCCACTTAGGGTAAGATCCTCCTGAGGATCAACTTGTTTTACTTTAGGATATGATGGTTCATGGCCTCGCTGAACAGATGAGGCTGTAAATGCCATGTAAAGTTCTTCCTCAAGAATCTCTGTCACTTGAAAAACAGCTTGTTTTTCTATCTCAGTTAGAGTCTGGTTTGAGTAGTATTACACATTTCCAGATGAGTTCACAGATTGAATAAATTTTTGAAAGCCTCTATGTACTTATCAGGGTCATCTGAAAATCTGGCCAAACCCCCTTTATCTGTTTGAGGTTCTTTAATGAGAAGGGGACCTGGATGTGCGTGAAGTCATTGAACTATCTGGGAACCTCATGAAGCGGTAAAATGTAAGTCAGGGGACAGTTGTCCTGCTTGCTAAGGTGATCCTCAAAAGAGTGGGGATATGAAGGAATAGGAACAGTAGGTGGAGGGATCAGCATAGACTGTACAGCAGACTCTGCCTGGTGGAAAGAGTAGACAGTTGTGGGCTTGAGGGGAACTCCTGGAAAAAAGTGTCAGGTCTAGCTTATAGAGTTGGCAGAGGTCTAGATTCTCTTGCAGCCAAAATTGCTTGAACAGAAGAGATCTCAGACCATTTCTCTGCTCTACAACAGAAGAGGTCTATTTGGAGGATGGTATTATAGTTAGTATTTCCATCTGGGGGTCAAGTTTCTTCATCTTCCAGCTTGTCTCCTGGCCACATCATGCTGCAGAGAGCCAGGGAATCTTTCTTCAAGATTTAGGGGTCAAAGTGATCCCAGTGCCTGAGAAAGCACTCTAAGGGGATGTATGCCAAAGACAGTTCATTGCCCATCTAAAATGAGAGGACTAGAAGCAGTGCATTCCTAATTTTCTGTCTCTACCTACTTAAGGTTTCCCTCAAATTCTTTGCCTGTGGGAGCATAACGTATGGAGCTCACAGGAAGGAGAGGTCAATGAACAGGAGTAGATGTACTTGCCTGTGCTTCCACCCCTTCCTGTGTGTCTCTAGGAATCTTCATTACGTAGGTCATGGGTGCATGTGCAACCTGGCCTTCACCATTGAGGAGTGTTAAGCTGGCAGGAGCAGTCACCCTTACCTGTTCCTAATTTTGACCCTCCTTCTGCCTCCCTTCCCAACTTGTTGGCATTCAGCTCTTTGTAGGAACTCCTGATGCTTTTTGTTTTTTGTGCAACCTGTTTTTAACAGATCCTTTTTATTATTTTTGGCTTCAATTTTATTTATTTCTTCTCAAATTTTAATCATTTCTTTTCTCCTACTAATTTTGGGTCTCATTTATTGTTGTGTTTCTAGATCCTTGAGATGCCTTTCCAATTTCTTGATGTAGGCACCAAATGCCATAAACTTCCCTCTTAACACTGCTTTTGGTGGATCCCATAATTTTTGATATACAGTATCATTGTCTTCGTCCATAGAAATTTTTTGAATTCACTTTTGATTTCTTCTGTGATCCACCTTTTATTTAGGAGTATGTTGTTCAGTCTCCATGTGTTTTCATATGTTGTAGACATTCTTGAGTTGTTTGTTTAAAGCTTCATTCCACTGTGGCCAGAAAAGATGCTAGGAAGCAAGGATGTCGGGAAAGATACCCTAATACATACTTCCTAGGATTGCTGACTAGTACAACCTTCATGGAAGACATTATGGATGTATGGAGATTCCTCAGAAATCTGAGCTATTGTATGGCCCAGCCATTCCATTAGTAGGAATTTACCCAAGGAAATGAAATCAGCATACAAAAGAGTTATCTGTACCTCCATATTTATAGCAACTCAACTCACAGTAGCTAAGATATGGAATCAACCCAGATATACATCAACTGATGACTGGGTCAAGAAACTGTAGTATGTATAAATAATGGAATACTTAAAAAAGAAGGAAATGCTGTCTTGCAACAAAATGGGTGCAACTGGAGACCTTTATGATTAGTAAAATAAGCCAGTACCAAAAAGACAAATACCATATGTTTTCTGATTTGTGGTAATTAATAGAGTGCCAAAAGTGTAATGTATATGAGTGAAATTGAAATTTTGAGATTTGATTATTGTTTATAACCTTTGTCTTTACTATTGAGGAACAGTGGTTTTCTACCAAAACTTTTTATAAAACTGCTTTTGTTGTTAATTAAAAATTGAATTTTACTGGGTATCTTGTATTTTGTCTGGCCATACTAGAGAGTCAGAACTGGGAAAGCTATAAACAGCATACAGAGAAACTAATAAAAATCGAGTTTCATGATTGAATTTCTTTGAAAATTAAATCAAAGAAAACAGATTAACATGATAAAATGATAAAAGTGCAGATATTTATTTACCATAATTTTCACAATGACACAGGAAACTTCTTAAAGAAAGAAGATCCAAAGAAGCAGTTAGAGTTAATCACTTAAATACTGTTTTGAACAAACATTGATAAGTTGTGAAAACTTGACAAGACAAAAGGAACTGGGCTTGAGTAGTTAATTGGTTACAGTGACCAGGAAGATAAAGTTTAGTTTAACAAGATTTGTTAATTTCTCTAGACTTTTACTTTCCTTCATTAATGATAAGAATGTTACTTTTATCCTGGTATAGACAAAATATCATTTATGTGGGGATTTTATATCTCAGTATTAAGAAGAAAGCAGAAAGGCTCAGAACACATTTTAAAGGCAGAGATACAGACAGACAAATGCAGAGAGAGAGAGAGAGAGAGAGAGAGAGAGAGGTTTTCAATCTGCTGATTCATTCCCTAAGTGACTGCAAGGGCTGGAGCTGAGCCAATCTGAAGCCAGGAGCAAGGAGCTTCTTCTTGGTCTCCCATGCAGGTGCAGGGGCCCAAGGAGTTGGGCCATCTTCTACTGCTTTCTCAGGCTCTAGCAGAGAGCTAGATCAAAAATGGAGCAGAGAGGACTTGAACCACCACTCATATGGGATGCTGGCATTGCAGGAGGTGGCTTTACCGTCTATGCCACAGCGCTGGCCCCATATTAAATATATTTATGCTAAATTTTCTTTAACTATTCATCTGATGAAGTATACCTTGGTTGATACAATATTTTTGCTATTGTGTACAGTGCTGCTATAAACAAAATGGTGCAGGAGTCTCTTTGATACAATGTGTTCATATCTTTTGGGTCTATACCCAGTAGTAAGATTATAAGATCTTACGGCTGGACTTGAACAGGCACCCACATAGGATTCCAGCACTACATGCAAGGGCTTTAGCTCACTGTGTCACAATGCCAGCCCAAGAGCATATTTCTTTACCTTGCTATTTTTAAATTGCCTTTAGATCAAATAATCTTTGTGGAAAAGTGGCTTATTTTGATATGGCATATTCTGACACACTTTAGAACAATGTTGTATTCACTTTTGTAACTCCAGCTTCATTCAATGTTTTTGAGATTGAGTGATATTATTGTGTATTGTAAGTCATCCATTCTTATTGTCAATGAGCATTCCATTAAATGAATTCAACAATGATTAGCATTAAAGCAGTTTGCAGGTTTAGAACATTATGAATAGTCCAGATACAATCATTCTAAAACATGTTTTTGGATGAACCTGGTGCAGTAGAATTTACATGCTGTGAGGAATATTTATATTCAACTTTAGAAAATACAGCCAAACACTTTTACAGTATAGTTGTACTAATAATACCCTCACTAGTACACTATAAGAATTCTGGTTGCTCCATACAATTGTAACTTCTTGTAATAGTTACTCTTCAGTGAGTGGGCAATTGCATAGATTATCAATAATCATCCTAACAACCGTTAAAGTGGCATGCTGTTTTCACTTGGCACATGAAGAAATGTATGTCAATAAGGTTAATACACTTCTCAAGGTCAAATAGCTAATAATATCAGTGCAGGGATTCCAGTTGAAATCTGTATGACCATATTGTTTCATAATCCTAATATCATCAGAATCCTGTTAGTAGAGAATTTAACAAGATATTGTCTGTGACATCCATCTGTAAACCTTAAAATCCATTAGCCATTGTTGATTCAAAGTTTATAATTTCCTACATGTTGTATATATCATCTGCATAGTGGCCTTGTGAGGAGGTTTCTGTATCTACATTTTACAAGGGAAAATTAGTTTAAGAAAAGTCAAATAATATTCATGAGATCATATTAAATGTCATTTAAAGCAATTCAGATTATATGCATCACAGAATGTGAGTCATTTGAGGACAGTGGCTTTTTGCTCATACTACATTCTCAACTTTTAAGACTTGCAGCATATAGGAATCCCTCAATAATGATCAGTGATTCGTTGAGTAACTGAAAGAATAGCCCAAAGAGAATGATACGAATGTTTACCTCTCTTGCCTGTGTATAGATAGGTGGCTTGAACTTAAGTTCTTTGCTTCTAATCTTTTATAGAAGGAAAATTTCCCAGGGAGGGATATTTCCCTTTATTTGATTTTTACTTATATTTAAGATTTATTACTTTTATTGGAAAAGCAGAATTTTGGACCAGCACCGCGGCTCAGTAGGCTAATCCTCCATCTGAGGCGCCAGCACCCCGGGTTCTAGTCCCGATCAGGGCACCGGATTCTGTCTCGGTTGCTCCTCTTCCAGTACAGCTCTCTGCTGTGGCCCAGGAAGGCAGTGGAGGCTGGCCCAAGAGTTTTGGCCCTGCACCAGCATGGGAGACCAGGAGGAAGCACCTGGCTGCTGGCCTCGGATCGGTACAGCGTGCCAGCCGTGGCAGCCATTAGGGGAGTGAACCAACGGAAGGAAACCTTTCTCTCTCTCTCTCTCTTTCTGTCTAACTGCACCTGTTTAAAAAAAAAGAAAAAGTAAAGGCAGAATTTACAGAGAGAGATTGGGAGACACACACAACAATCTTATATCCAATGATTTACTCCCCAAATGAAAGCAATGGATGGAGCTGAGTTCCTCCTAAATCAGGAGCCAGGAGCTTCTTCTGGGTCTCCTACATGGGTGGCAATGATGTGGGAAAGCTTAGATAGATCATTTTAAGTTCATGATCTGGAAGCCGTGCTACCTTCACTCTGTGTTGCCATGTTCATCTACTTGTCAATCAGGGGACCACTCCCCAGGAAGTACCTACTCTTTCCCGGGACGTGGGGTGGTTCCATGTAAACACTTCATATAAAAGCTACATAGAATGGAAGATATCTCTCTCCTCTTGGACTCAGGATGAGCAGAGCTGGATATGATAATTCCATTCCATTGGCCCATTCTCCCTTTATAAAGTCCTAATGAGCCTGTATATTGTTCTCACTTTATAGGTAGTTTATCACACTGCATATAGTGTTGGCATCTGTACCTAAAATTATCTAAGTAAAAGACAAGGAAAAATCAATTTAGATCCAACCCAGCCCATAACATTTGGTGCAGCCAGCCAGGAGACAAATTCATTTTCAAATACAAAAGTGTGATTTGCTGAGCAAACATGCAGGGTTTTTACATCAGCAAACACACAGTTTTTCTCAGCTCAAGCAGTTATGGATTGTTTCAGTTTCAGAAGTGGCAGAGTGTTAGAGGCTCTTGCCTGGAAATGGGTGAATTCTAAAACTAAAATGCAAATCTTAATGTCTTTTGCTCTTGTTAGCTTTGTGCAGGCAAAAGCTAATACAAAATGGAAGCTTTAGCAGAATTAGAGGGAAAGAAGGGGAGAAAAAAAGGGCCAGTTTTCAAGTGTTTGCTGATATTTAAATTATTCCAAGTTGTATGTGGCATGTTTTTTAGACTAATGTATTTATTTCAGGAAGCTAAAACTTAGACCTTTAAGATGTACAGAAAGATTTGCTTAATGACAATGGGTTTGCCACAGGTTTTGGTTTAAGAAATCAGGAATTCTAGAACGACTTTTCACTTTCTAGTTTTGGGTGTTGCAAGCTGGAAAGGACAGTTCTGTTGTCTGGTGGCCAGATGGTCTCAAGAACCAAGAGTCCAGGGCCGGCACCTTGGCGCACTTGGTTAATCCTCCACCTGTGGCGCCGGCATCCCATGTGAGGGCCAGGTTCTTGTCCCAGTTGCTCCTCTTCCAATCCAGCTCTCTGCTGTGGCCCGGGAGTGCAGTGGAGGATGGCCCAGGTGCTTGAGCCCCTGCACCTGTATGGGAGACCAGCAGGAAGCACCTGGCTCCTGACTTCGGATCGACGCAGTGTGCCAGCCGTAGCGGCCACTTGGGGGGTGAACCAATGGAAGGAAGACCTTTCTCTCTGTCTCTTTCTCACTGTCTAACGCTATCTGTCAAATAAAAAAAAAAAAAAAAAAAAAAACTGAGGGTCTGCTTCATGTGGCAAAATAGCCACAAAATGGCTATTTCTGGTGAAAGATATGGTTTGCAAGCAGGCAGACACTGTCACTGGAGAGAAGTCATTGGATTTTTGTATTCATACAAGAAAGAATTCAGGCCTGAGACAGAGAGCAAAGTAACAAAGTTTTATTGGGGACACGGCATCCATCAGAGTGGAAGGGACAGAGAGAGTGCCCAGTCACTCAGACTGGGGGAAAGTAAAGTGAGACTGTCCAAAGGAGAGAATGTACCTGGCAGGCCAGGCAGGAGGCTCAGTGGAGAGCAGAGAGCTGAACGTGCAGTCTTTTAGTCTGTTTAGAATCCCATTTTTTGAAGGAATCTTTCTTTATCCCCTGCCCCTTCTCCTCCAGGACAAAGGGTTTGCTGAGTATAAATTAGGAAATTCCTTCCCAAGTTTGTTACCAGACAGGAGGAGTCTTGCTGGCACCAGGCCAAGGAGCTTCTCTAGGGTCCCTGCCTTAGAGGGAGGATGTGATGGTTTTATTGCTCAGTGTTAGAGAGTGTCCTCATCGGGGAAGGGCTGGGACCACCTGGAACGTGAGCAGGGTCTGGGCAGGGCTTTGAAATATAGATGTTGGGTTTCTGGGGCTTCTGCAGATACCAGTTTCCTTAGGCTCTTCTCAAACACACATAGGCCAATTTCTAACTTCTTATCTAACTACATCATGAGGACTTCTGTCCTTACTGGGAGATGAGCAACAGACTCCACCTCCAAGATGGCAGCCCCCTGTGGCTGGCCACATGGTGCATGCCTGATTAGCAGAGTGACTTTTTATTTTGGTTTTTAAAATTTAAACTGTTATTGTCTTGGCTACGTGCTAGATCATGGAATTCATGTAATTGGATTTTTTTTTTTTTTTATTATTGTATGGCTCCACGCCAGTCACCTTTTGGATTCCCTGTTCGTTTTTATCCTTTTGGCTCCATGCCAGCTCCCTTATCCTTTTGGTCCCTTCTTAGATTCCTGGTTTTGTTTTAGTTTATGCTGATTCTCTTTGCCTCTGGGGTTCAGTATCCCAAGTACAGCGGACCTTCCAAGATTTAATCTCGGACAAGGTGGTTTTCTCTTTGCCTCCTGGGATGGTGTTTCCCTGACCAGGTGGTGCTTTCTTTTAAATTCTTTTTTGTTTTGGTATGGTATTTTGGCTTTACCACGGTTTAAAAAAAGGATAAAAAATTGGGAGCCCACTAAGTGGGCTTGGTAAGATAATAGACCCAATTTTGTGTACAAATGGAGACTCTCAGGTGTCAAAATTATAGCTAATGCAATATATCCAAGTCACATACTTGAGCATAATTAAGCTTGTGAAGAGCTGTGTCTATTTTTATCTCTTTAGTTCCTACAAAGAGATTGTTTAGCTGTATTTTTACATACACTCCTACAGCCTTACTTCTAAGGGTACAGTTTGAAATCTTGTCATGGGATCCTAAGTCTCCATGAACTGGATGGTAACGTAATATTTTAAGTGTTTAGTGATCATATAGATAGTATTAAGTGTTTAGTAAGAATATAGACAGAGTTAAAGAGGAGGAAATGCTCCAACATGGGAAGCAGTCCATGCAATAGACTCATAGGATGGCAATTGCTGTAAATAACATCCAGTGACCCTAAAGTCAACCCATAAAGAATTCTGTAAGGCTAAAAAGCCCAAGAGAGCATTTTCGGCATGGAAAGCCAGGACATCCTTGCAGAAATGGTCCCTGCCTCCCCCACAATGAAGGACTTCTATAGTTGAGACTCCAACGGAAAAAAGTGGTCAGCAAAAGATGTACTCTTCTCTGAATGGAAAAGAGGACTTCCACTTCACTCATGGTCTTGTCTAAACGCTAATGGTATTTGTGGGTTCACGAGGCTTCCACAGCCTAGGCAACTTGTGTCAAGAGCCTCAGGTGATCGCTGATGTCGTATATAAGAGTGTTAATTGTTAAATTAACAAGAGGAGTCAATGTGTACTAACTTCCCATGCAAAACCTCTGTCCTCAAAGAGTTGTATGATTAGAGTTAATGGTAAAACTTTTTCTCAAAAATGTATTTATTGTGTGTATTAATTAGATGATATTTTTATGTCTCATAAGTTTTAGTTATGTCTAAGTGCTCATAAAAGATCTATTATCCTTAGGTCCTTCTTTAAAGTTAATTAAATTTCTCAAAAATGGACTTTTGGATCCATGTCTCCCTGCAATACTCCTATCTTGCCTGTTCTAAAGCCAAAGGGAGAGTACAGAATGATTCAAGTCCCACAGCCATTGACAGTTGTTTCAATGCATCTTATTGTGTGATAAACCTTTGCCTAAAGGATACTTTCTTCTGCATCCCGTTGAACTCAGAATCTAGCAAAGCAAGCATACAGAGTCTCCCCAAGAGGTAGATTACCTGGGATATATTCTAACTCCAGGAAAAGGTATTCTTTCAGTCAAGAGGAAGGGAGCTATTCTAGGTATAAAGTCACCACATACCAAAAAAAAAAAAAAAAGCAGCTAAGAACATTTCTGAGAATGGCATCATTCTGTAGAATATGGATTCCAGGTTTGGATTAATAGCCAAACCTTTGTATAAAGCTTTAAAAGGCCCTGGCACAAACCCACTTTGTTGGACAGGGGAACTAGATAAGGTGTTCCAAAGAATTAGAGCTTTTAATGAAAGCTCCAGCACTGGAGTAAGACATTCACATTGTTTATAGCAGAAAAGCAGGAGATTGCTCAAAGAGTACTGACTCCAAATTTGGGTCCACTTCCATGACCAGTGACTTATTTTTTTAAACAGTTAGATTTAGGAGCTACAGGATGGCCTACATGCCTAACAGCTGTGGCTGCTACAGCACACTTGGTGGAGGTAGCTGACTTTAGGCCAGCCACTTAAAGTTCAAACTCCACACCAAATGCAAGGGGTCTTAGAAATTAAAGGACAACAGTGGCTAACATGAGGGTATCTCATGAAGTATAAGGCTCTATTGTTAGATTCATCTGAAATAATTCTTAAGGTATGCCAAGTCTTCAACCCAGCAACTCTGTCATTCTTGTGTCGAAACTATAGGACAGGTATATTCTAGTAGAACTGACCTATAAGATGAGCCTCTGGAGAATCCAGGTGTTGAGTGGTTACTGATGGTGGTAGATACATGATGGAAGGAGTTAGAAAGGCAGGTTATGCCATAGAGGATCTTACCCAGGCAATAGAAGCTTAAGCATTGCCAAGCGATACTTCAGCTCAAAAGGCTGAACTTACTGCATTAACTAGAGCTTTGCAATCAGGAAAAGGTCAGCAAGTTAATATATATTCAGATTTCATATATGCTTTCTTTGTGTTACATGCACATGTAGCAATTTGGAAAGAAAGAAGCTTACTGACTGCAAAGCATTCCCCTGTTAAATATGGAAAGGAGATATTAGCTCTACTTCGGGCAGCACAGGAGGCTTTGAAAGTAGTTTTCATTCACTGAAATAGACATTAAAAATCTCTATGTTTATACTAAATGGATGTATAATCTAGATAAGGATACCCTATCACCAACTACCATCTGAGAGCCTATCAAATATGTTCTTTCCATCTTAAAGGGCACTCCACTTGCAATTGGTTTTCTTCCAGTTTTGCTCATGCTGATTGATAAACTTGTGTGTTTCAGAATTCAACAACTTCTGAAAATAATGATGGCTACGTGGGGGATGCAGCCATTGGCAGGGATTGAACATTTTTCAGTTCATGAAACAAAGTCATTAGATGAGATAGGAAGAGATTTCTGGACCCAAGACACACAGGGCCTGCATCCCTGATCAACAGAAAGTAGCTATAGAAGATATGATGAGTCTATTTTGTTCAGCATTCCCTTAAGACTAAGGGTCAGAAATCTCTGAGGGGGGATGATGTGGGAGAGCTTAGATAAATAATTTTAATTTCATGAGCTGGAAACTGCATCTCCTTCACCCTGTGTTGCCATGTTCATCTACCTGTCAATCAAGGGACCTCCTTCCCAGGAAGTACCTCCTTTTACCTGGAATGCAGGGGTGGTACTATAAAAACACTTCTGTTTTTCTAAGCTCATTAAAAAAATTAACTAGGAAGAGTGGAAGCAGTCTCTCCTCCTCATAGACTCAGGACTAGCAGAACAGGGTATGATAATTCCCTTTCTTTGGTCCATTCTCCCTTAATAAAGCCCTGATGAGCCTGTGTATTTTTCTCATTTTGTAAATAAAGCTTATAACACTGCATGCCGCATATGGGTCTGTACTTAGAATTCTCTAAGTAAGAAACAAGAGTCTAGAAAATTAATTTAGGCCCAACCTAGCCCATAACAGCAAGGGCCCCAGCACTTGGGCCATCTTCAGCTGCTTTCCCAGATGCATTAGCAGACAGTTGGATTAGAACTGGAGCAGCCAGGACTTGGATCAGTGCCCATGTGACATCTTCGCACCACAGATGGTAACTTTACTATGCCACTGCACCAGCCCCATCATGTTTCCTTTGAAGTAGAATTCTTTCAAAACAAAGAGAATTAACTGTTTTCCTTCCTTTGGAAATGTGGATTATGATGTCAGAGATCTATTTAAATCTGACACTACAACTTCATCATTCTGGAAAATTTATTCTTTCATTCACCCATTTAATAAATATCTTCTAAGTCATTGCCACTGATGAAAGAATCTGCCACATGCTAGGGATAATTGACAAAAGAAGAACATATTCCTTATACTGATAAACATTATACTTACAGTTACATATATCCCTTAGGACTCAGTTCTTAATCTATAAATTGAAGTAATGTTAATATTTCCTCATTAGAATATTTTGATGACTAAATGAGATGGTGAATTTGTGAGATAGAACTTTATCAACTACTTACAAAACAGATTAGATAATGCTGTGAATATTTATGAATTATTTTTAGTATAGTAACCACTAATGTATAAAAAATGACAGTGTTTGGGGAATAGCATTATATTTCAATTTTGTTTTATGGTCCTTGGAAATACCATTGATTTCCTCTAAAATTCATTTATTGAATAATTACCTTTCTACCAAATGAATACTGCAAGTCATTGCTTTCTTGGTTTATCTAATCATGTGTTTATTTTTACAAAAAAAGAATGTTAAAAGATTAATCTTATACAAATTGATTTTAACAGAGTTCAATTGTGCGAAGAACCATTCATGAATGGGGCAGCATCCTGAAGTAGAGGAAGTTCATGCAGTTCTGTCCATAAGTGTGAACAGCAAAGTTTTAGAAGTGGAGTAATCTCTTGATTGGCAACAGCTAGGCATCTTGCTTATTTGGAAATGGTGCTATAATTTAATCTATGTGATTGGTTAAAACTACTACTTGTTTCAAGAATAATACCTGAAATTAGGCTTTCTTCATGTTTATGTATTAAGTTAGGTTTCAATTCCCCATGTAGGGACTCATGGTATAGAAGCAGCTTCGGATAAAAATTAATTTAATAATAAGTTGGTCATTGAAAACAAATGTAACATTCTGTGTTTATATGAGCATATAAATATATTCTATTTGTATGCAAAATACTTAAAACAAATATTCTAAGACCCCCATTTTTGTATATCTGGAGATCCTCAACTATCCTTAGAAATTGCAGCTGGGTGAGCTTTTTTCCCTTTCATCTAGCAGTAAAGTTCTCAAACCGAGACTTTGCACAAGCAGAACATTTTGGCCACTAAAGCAATAATTTTCCACTTCTTCAGTATAAAACCACTATGCCACAATGCATTCAGACTGGGGTTTTTATGCACATGAGTATGTGTCACTCATTTCTTCCCCCTTCTTTCCTCTTCTGAGAAAGTCTGGTTGGGAGTTTTGGATGTGAAATTCTCCTAAACAAAATCCCTTAGGACAATACTTTCCATCAAGATTCTTATTTATTGGAGAAGCAAATTACTCCTTCAGTCCAGTGATTATGACCTTGTGGGACCAGCTGTTTTACTCCCTCAGTTCAGTCAAGTTCTTCTGATAAAGGCCAGGCAAGGACACCTTGGGCTATGGGAGACAGAGAAAGGCTGGGTCCTGCTTTCAGGACTTAATTCCTGTTTCATTGCACATACATTTATTTCCTTTAAAACTTCTCCTTTTCTTCAGCCCTTCTAACACATATAGGCTAATATCTACCTAGCTGCATTAACAATCATTGAAAATTTCCTTTTCTCTTGACACTTTCCTATATTCTATCATCACCATGATCAAGAAAAATGAGTTAGCTAAGAAAAGCAGCCCCAACAACTGCTGCTTGTTTATCTTTATGTATTTATGTTGTGTATTTCCCAATACATTTTAATAACAGGAATAAGGAGATATATATATATACATACATACACACATACATAAAACACACATTGCTTATCTATATAAAAATGTATTTTCCTAGTTAAATTGCTTTTTTGGATAAAAACACAAGTTTCCAAGTCATTCAAAGCTTAATATGATAAACAATAATAATAAAATCCTAAATTATTGGATTAATTTATAATCTGTAAAACATATCTGAAATGTTACTTCATATAAATCTTCCAATATGGCTACAATATAGTAGTTTACATATAAAAAGACAGAAAATAAAGAGCTCTGAAATTGAACTAACTTTTGATAGCGTAGCCATAACAAGTCACACAATTCCTTCTAGTCCCACATTAGGTGTATTTTCCATTTTACTACAATATATGAGATTGTAATGACAAGGCTTTTTCAAATTAATATTTCTTACCCCCTAGCTCAATAAATCACAATAGACCAATTTGGTTATTTCCCAATCCCTCTATCTATAAAATTTGGTTATTTCCCATCCCTCTATCTATAAAAGTAAGACACTTATGCCATTTAGTAAACATTGAGAGACATTCTGAACATAAATTTTATCATAGGTATAAACAGATAAACATTCCAGAAAAAAACTAATGTAAAACTCCAGACTTCTAAAGCAATAATGTAATGCTTTACTAACAGTTTTGATATCAGTAATAATAAAAGTTTTGCTCATATGGACAATAAGCACTTAATGTGACTTACAAAATTTCAATGCTTGTAGGCATGAATTTTAATATTTTTGTTAAAAGTTGAGTTTGAATCTCATAAGATTTTATATGTGAAACAAACATAACCCTCCACGAGCTTAATTCAATAATACAATTCCACAAACCTTGTAGTTGAATTCAGTATTTCTGACCGGCTATAATTCAGTAGTCCTTTTGCAAGCTTTTATTTTTATTTCCCTTTTCATTTAGAAGACAGTGAAAACTTGAGTTAGTCAAAGAAGAAAATCAGAGAAGAAAACCTATTGCTTTTCCACTTGCTAAAAACATGTAAAAGATACCCAGGCTCCATTGTTTTTGGATCTTTTTTTAGTCGTTAGTATCTAAAGCATTTTGTCACATTGTCTAGTGAGGCCGTGTTTATAGCCAACGTGCAGCAGTAGAAAATCTGTACTAAATCTCTTGAAATTTACTCAGAGTGTAGGATTACGGCATCCAGTGATATACAAAGTAATCCTAGCAGCTGAACAGCAAGAGGCTTCAGCCCTAGTTTGTAACAAAACACATTTTACAGCTCATTCCATTTAACACCCAGGAATATTCAACATTTCAAAATGAATCTAAGAATTTTGAACTTAAAAGTCTCTATTTTAGTCGCATAATTTTTAATGACAATTGGTAGGCATGGCAAACTGGCTTCACAATATCAGAATAAAAATGAAATACAGGCTTATTTTTATCTTTAATAATATAGGTAAATGTACTCTATAGTATTTCCATTTGTAAGAAACAAAACTTAAAAGATAAATTTAAGCGTTTTCTCAATATTTTTTATACAGAAAAAGCAATTTTGAGGAATATGAGAGCAAAAGTTATGTGATGTATGTATAAATGGACTTGAATGTGGGTATGGTATTTTTGCTCATCTTTAATGCCAGAAACACCATTCATAAAGAATTTCTTAACACTTATATTGAAATAACTTTAGCAAGTAACCAAATGTTAGTTACAAACTAAGATTATCTCATGAACATTATTTAGTTGTTTACTATAAAATTCACTAGGACAAATTATGGAATGAGTAAATAATAAAATGAATAGGAAGAAAAAAATACCTCAGAGTTTTAACATTGGCCAAATGATTTACATCAGCAGTTTCAACTAGTAAGTGACAAAAATTAAGATATAATCTTAGGGGGCCAGAGCTGTGGCATAGTGGGTTAACGCCCTTGCCTGAAGCGCCGGCATCCCATATGGGTGCGGGTTCTAGTCCCGGCTGCTCCACTTCCGATCCACCTCTCTGCTATGGCCTGGGAAAGCAGTAGAAGATGGCCCAAGTCCTTGGGCCCCTGCACTTGAATGGGAGACCCGGAAGAAGCTCCTGACTCCTGACTCAGATCAGCACAGCTGCAACGGTTGCGGCCAACTGGGGAGTGAACCATTGGATGGAAGACCTCTCTCTCTCTCTTTCTCTCTCTCTCTCTCTGCCTCTCCTCTCTCTGTAACACTGACTTTCAAATAAATAAATAAATAAATATTTTAAAAAAAGATATAAATTTAGGAAAAATATAACCTTGTCTACTTAGTTTTAGTTTTGGCCAGAATATCTAATAGGAGCCAAGAAGCAATCAGTGAACTTGGTAGAAATCTGACATCCAGCTAAAGTAACTCATGACTGAAATTGGAATGTTTGTCAGAATTCAGGTAGTCTGGCTGGGATTTCCTTTGCATTTAGGAAATAACTTGGAATATAGTCAATGAGCCTGAAAAAAGCTTAGCCAACCAATTTGGGCACTTGGCTCATTTTTTTGCTTATATAAGAGAGTTCATCTTAAATTCCGGAAAAAAAAAATTTCTATTTTATATATGAGGGTTTTTTTTTTTTTTTTCCAACAGTGTTGCTTTGTTTTTGACCAAATCCTTCTTTTTTTTTTTTTTTTACTTTTGTTTAATGAATATAAATTTCCAAAGTACGACTTATGGATTACAATGGCTTCTCCCCAATACCGTCCCTCCCACCCACAACCCTCCCCTTTTCCACTCCCTCTCCCCTTCCATTCACATCAAGATTCATTTTCGATTATCTTAATATACAGAAGATCAGCTTAGTATACATTAAGTAAGGATTTCAACAGTTTGCTCCCACACAGAAACATAAAGTCGAAAATAATAGATGATTTTTTTTAAATGATGATGAAATCAGATCAGACCTATTGTCATGTTTCAAATCCTTCTTTTGTAGTGGATCAACTAATGTATGGCAGCAATATTATGCTTGTAGACTTTTAGAGTACAGTAATGAAAAAATACTTGGTTCCAGGTCCTTGGGCGAGAGAATGACATGATGGCATATGTTTCAACAGAAGAGGTTGCTGCTTGTCGTGTTTGCACTCTCCTCCAAAGATTTTCGGGCACGAAAAATGTTATAAGCCAAGAGGAAGAGAAAGAGCGCATTAAAGTATATATGCACAAACACCTATTATGCTCATTGAGAGAAAGTTTCATTAAGTAATAGACATCATATTCTAGGAAATTTCTAGGCAGCTTGGAGGCAAGTGAGACAAAATTCATAAAGAGTTTCATAAAAGTAAAAACTTTATCAGGGTAGCAAGGGCTGCTGAATAAATCCATATCCAGGCCAAATCTGTGAAAAAATAACTTTCCCACTTAATTCTGAAACAAGCTATTTGACAGAGCTCTTAAGAATCTCTAAAAAAATCATTAAATACAAAGTCCCGGTGAAATTTTTAAAGATTTATTTATTGGGGCTGGCTCTGTTCCATAGCGGGTAGGGCTTCCGCCTGCAGTGCTGGTATCCCAACTTGGTGTGGTTTG